>NW_026571095.1:16827227-17123336 GCF_026225935.1 Boleophthalmus pectinirostris
CCGTACGAGATCCTGAAGGCGGCAGAAAACAAGAAGAAGGAGGCGGCCGCTGCTGGATCAACCAAAACCGCGGCTCAAGCCGCAAAGCAGCCGAAAAAGGAGTCTCAGAAAGACAGGAAAACCCCGCTGCAGGACAAAAAAGATGAGTCCCAGCCCCCTGTTCCACTGAAGAAAGAAGGTACGAGTGGATCCTGTCAGCCTTAGTCACCAGTTTAAGTGCACATTTGTTGTTCTGTCATGTGCAGGTTCTACTAGCTCAGTTAGCTCCAGCTGGATGTGTAAAGCTAAACAGTGAAAAGGTCAATACTGACCAGTCCTGTCCTGCAATCTTAAGGAGAGAAACACTGGTTTCCTCTCAGCTTTGCTCTTCAGGTCAAGCGTCTATGCTTCTGTGAAAGTAGAAATGTTAGTCCAGCACTTGTGTTTACAGTGTGCTGACAGGCTGTATGTTCTGCAACACAACAATGCTCCCTCAGAGGTCATGTTAAACAAGCGGGCTGATGTTTTTGCCATTCATGATTCACTTCCATGCATTAAAAGATCCATGCTTGTATATTTTATTAGCTGTGTGACTTAACTGGTCATAAGACCCTGACTGCCAGTTCACAGACCTGTGTGTGCACTGTGATTGGCAGGTATCAGACGGGTCGGCAGAAGACAGGATCAGCAGGGCCAGCCTGGTCCTCAGCACCAGGGTGGACAAGGTGAGGGGCGGCCTGCCGACAAGAGGCCTGACCGGAGACCTCCTCGAGAGCGGCGCTTTGAGAAACCCTCTGAGGAGAAGACCGAAGGGGGTGGAGAGTTCTCCACAGACAAGTGAGTAAAATCTGACATGCTCCTGGGGATATCAAATGCATTTACAGATACAGAGCTGGCAGCAGCAGGTCCATAAAGTTTTGTATTGAGACCACAGGGATGTGATGCCAATTTCAAAGTTTTGTTGTCATTTGTTTCAGGACTCTCAATTTCTAAAGTAGGTTCTCACTCCCCTACTTTTTCACTTGCCACTGATAATGAATTTGAAACAATACCTTAAAATAGAAATAGATTAGTGGTTCATTTTGGTCTTCCAATATTATTTCCAAATAAAAAATTATTTTTAACAAACAAGCGTGTAGTTTACACATACCTTTACATATTTTGGACGCTGTTTACACCCTCTGCTGACACATTATGGTGTCATTCTCCAACCTGCATTGACAGGGCACTAGTGCCATCTGCAGTCAGACTTCTTCAAGACATCATCTCAGGTCCTTGAAAGTTGATAGGCCCCTCGTCCCTGTTTACTGTCTTTTGGGGTCGTTTCAGGATCTCAATAACCCCAACACGTTTGTATTTGTTGTCCTTCATTTCAATTAGAAGGATGCAGAAGGCAAAGTATGGGTAAACAACACACTGGTCTGTTAAAACTTGTATTTACTCAATACAGTGTTTAAACATGAGTTTTTTGCCTGACTCCATAAGCTACTAGACGCAAGATTCAAAATTCAGATTTGGGTGTATTTTGATTAATGCAGCCACAGACCTATACACAAAGGTTTGATTAAATGACCTCCTTGTGTTGTAGGCCTTCTGGAGACAGGCCCCCCAGAGGGCGTGGTGGCGGCAGGGGTGGACGTGGTGGTCGAGGACGGGGAATGGGTCGTGGAGACGGATTTGATTCACGTGGGAAGCGAGATTTTGACAGACACAGTGGCACTGACAAATCGTAAGTCTTGATTAAATGAGATTCTCAGTTAAATCAGTCTTAGTATTAATTTATTTTTTCCTGTTTTTCTCAAGCAACCAGAAGAGTGATGAAAAGCGTGGTGGCAGTGGTTCAAATAACTGGGGCTCTGTAAAAGACGAGATCAGGTGAGAAACCTCTTCTGTATTGCTGGAACTGTAAGCTTCTTTTTTGTTACCTTTGAGCATATTACCACTCTATCTGAGCATATTGTTATTTTATATGAGTAACTAATGCCAAGGTTCTCGGCTTTTTTCAGTGAGGCTGAGCCAACTCCTGCTCCTGAGACTGCTCCTGAGGGAGAGGAGAGTGCTCCTGCTGGCTCTGAAAACAAGTATGTATTCTGCTCCTTATTAGAACGATTGCAATCTATAATCTATAATTTTGGTTTGGATATTTGTTCTAAGTTTTTAATAACCAGGGCTAATTTGTAAAGTATAAAAACTACAAATCAGGGTCTAGATTTTGCATATTTGATATTTCACTTTCAAGTTGTGATCTATAAAGAAGGTTGTGTTTAGTCCACAATAGAGGTTCCTTTCCCTTTTTATATTTCAAAAAAAAAAATTATATTTGTATTTCTGCTTGTGGGGAATAAAGTTTCAAACGCTAGTCATAATTCTATATACTATTCTATAAATGAGACCCCTGTAGTATTGATTTTGGCTTTCCATTTGCTTTTCTAAGGCACAGAAGGCAAAACCTACACACAAGCCTTTTAAAAAACATTGTAATGTCTGCTGTTATTTTTGTCACTAATATTGGTACAAATGGGATAAACATTGTCTGACCTGCTGGCCTCAGGATTAGACACTACGCCTAGCGCTAAGAGGATTGCTTTGTTTGAAGTTCACACAAGTCCTTCTTGAACTTGCTTCAGAGAAAATGAGGTTGAAGAAGTAAAGAATGAAGGTCCCAAAGAGATGACTCTGGACGAGTGGAAGGCCATGCAGGATAAAGAGCGCACCAAAGTCGAGTTCAACATCCGCAAACCCAACGAAGGAGCTGACAGCCAGTGGAAGAAAGGATACGTGCTACATAAGTCCAAGAGTGAAGATGTAAGCTATTTGTGCAGTTAAGTGTGTAGTTTTAAGGAGTAGTTGATGAGTTAACACTTTTTTTAAACTATTTTCAGAGACCAGTTGGAGCTTTGATTGACCCTCCAGAGGCTGAAGTAGAGGCTAACACTCTTTACCACAAGGTAAAATCTTTTTTTTTTACTACTCCTAAACTCTCAAGCATGCAAACTCACTGTCGTGGACTTGCTAGTGTTGTACAATTAATTGTAGTAATCTGGGGAGTTGGAGAGAAGAGCTAGACTGGAGTTCTGATGCAGGAGAACTTCATTGACCATCAGTACATGGTCCAGCACCCTGACCTGAAACCTCAAGATATTGTGATGGTACTGTCCATGTGTCCTAGTGTAGACCAGACTGACTATGCTTCCATTTTGATGACGTAAATCAAGATGACAAGGATTGAACTGGCAGTGTATGCCCTTCGTCTAGCACCCTCTATCAGCCATTTTATCATTATTTGTAAATGTTTATCATTTATACTCTTTTTCTTGTTGTGTAGGGCACTCCTGATGAATCAAGTGATCATCATTTCCGCAAACCAGCCAACGATATCACATCCCAGCTTGAAATAAACTTTGGAGACCTGGGCCGTCCTGGGCGCGGGCGTGGGGGAGCTCGTGGAGGGAGGGGCGGCCGTGGTGGGGGAGGCAGCAGAACAGCACGAGGGGGAGGACGCTCTGAAAAGGTAACAATAAAAGCTGTTTTCACAGCTTTAACAACAACGTGCAGTTAGAATGAATAGAACAGAAAACCACTGACTTGGAAACCCAATTGTGGTTTGTTAAATCCTGCGATGGCATGGGATATGCTAGAGATTATGGCTAGTGTAGCGTTTACTCATCCTGTGCGTTATCAAAGTCTAGTTTATTTTGTGGGATAGTTATTGTTGTTGAAACAGTAATGTTAATAACAGTTTTTTTGCCTTTTCAGATTATAAGATTTGTTTAAAGCTTTTGTTTTTTTGTTTTTTTTTCCTTTGGCAGGCCGGCGGAGTGTCAGTCCCTAACGTGGATGACCCTGAAGCCTTCCCAGCTCTGGCCTAGGCCTGTCCACACCACCTGCCCACCCATCCGCCCCTCCGGGCCCCCTCTCTCTACGAGGCTTGCATGCTTACCACATCCTCAAGTATAAAAGAAAACAATGAAAAAAATACTGTATAGTCATCCCACATCCCCACACCACCAGAGGACTCAGACTTTACGTTAAGGAGAACAAAGACGAGCAGATGGAAAATGGACCTCTTGTTACACTGAAGTTTTGTACCTAGGAACATGAAAGCAGGGATGTTTTCATTTTTATTTTATTTGGCCCACAAATTATGCATTCTTAACTGATGTTTTGTGCTACTTGATTTTCTTCAAATTGGTTAAGTGCAGCTTTTTCCATACAGCTTTTGTGCTCTTCATTGTTTTAGCCTAGTATTGCATTTATACTGGAGTTTTCCCCCAGTAATAACACTGATGTTGTAGCACTACACTACATAGAGGTCTTTTAGTAGTTACTGAAATATGGCTAAACTTGCTTTTTAAAGTGTAATTAAGCTTATCCTAAACTTGGCTGCCCATTTTGTGGGGTTGGAATTGAAAATGGGTATTCAGGTGAAGTTGTATTTTTTCTGCTTGTTGTGCAGTGAGAAGTACATGCCTCTTTCCTTTTTTAATAGCTTGCCTTTTTGGTGGACCAGTGGTTCGTTTTGTATCCCTGATGTGCTGCCTGTGTTTTCAGGGTGTTCCAGGGCCCAATGTATATTTTAGACTGGTCTTCTTAGGTCATACAGACTGTAAAACTTAGGACCACTAAGCAATTATTGTATTTTTTGTTTGAAATGGTGTGAATGTGTGTGCGCGTGCACGTATGTGTGACCCTGAATGTGTGAAATGGACAGCGTGTTGCCGATAGTTTTGAATAATCTTGGTTTATTTTTTTTGGCACATTTTACACCTGAAAAGTTAAACCTATACTGTTTCATTTTAGTTGTGATTGACTATTGTATACTGATACATATCTTGGAGTATCTGTAAAAAAAAAAAAAAAAAAAAAAAAAAAAAAAAAAAACAGATCTCAAAGAACGTGTCCAGATTGTTGGTTCATGCTCACTGTCTAATGATTTTGGTCCAAACTGCAGCACAAATGCATTATTTGTCTGAATTGTCATTGCTGTCATTGTGGAAAAATCCACAGCTACAGAATGTAATGTAAGCTAGTGGTGCTTCGGCCACCTGTGTCAGCACTTCTAGCGAGCATCTTATTTCAATGAAGTGGGTATATATTTCACATGGGACTGGGAGTGTTGGCGGAATATATGTAAAAAGTGACTTAATTTAAATTATGTTGTGTTTTGTAAAGACTTGCTGGCAGTGCCCTGATACAGATGACTGGAGCAGTTTTATGTAGGACTGTCTGGCCACAAACATCCCTCTTCTAATAAAACGCTTTAGAGGTGTTAAATCCACTCTGCCAATCATGGTTATTTCAAATCAAATCGTTTTCATGTCTTCACAAGATTCATATGGAAAACGGGGTACATTGAGCCATTTGTCATTGCATCTGCAGTCTTCGTGTTGAGACGATGTAAAATAGAAATAAAATAAAACCCTTTACATACATTTAGGTTGTTTACTAATTTGTGAGTGATGTGCTTTTAGAGAGATATGCAGTTAATTGTGTTGTTTATCAGAAAGAAAAAAAAAACACTTAAGAAATGTTGCTAAAGCTCACTGGTCATCCAGATAATATTCCTCATGCATTTCTACCATGGGATTGCCCGTAGATACTTAGAACTATAAAACCTACCATTGGTGTAGCCACTGCGCATGCGCCACACATCCGGTCCTGCATCCAGTAGAAAACATGGCAGAACGGCAGCGGCACCGTACCGAGACACCCTTTCAGAAAGCAGCTGGAAAGTCTGAAAAGGCCTCATTAAATGATACTGGACTTTTCCCCAAGCTGTTGTCCGCGGCGTTTTACGGAGTCAGCTCGTTTCTCATTGTGGTCGTTAACAAAAGCGTCCTCACCAACTACAGGTAGGCTATCAAGTCAACTTTAGGGTCAAAGTGCACTTCAATCAAATCTCAGTCGTATAGCGAGTGCCAAGTGTTTATAACAAAACTATACGTGAAATTTGCCGCGTAACAAAATAGAACAAACATTATTGGGTACTAATTATTGTTTTTCTACAGTTTTCCATCATCGACATGTGTTGGAATCGGCCAGGTAACTTAAATCATCACTCACCAAAAGCCACCAAAACCTGATGCATAATACAGCATCTTTATTATAAAATGTGTGACTGCATCTGTCCCATAGACTGTATATGTACATATCTTTATACAGTTTATTACCTGTACACACATTGTGTTTTGTTTATACCACAGATGTTTGCTACAATCTTAGTTTTGAGGCTTGGGAAAATGCTTCGTGTGATCTCATTTCCAGATATAAGTTTAAGTATACCAAGGAAGGTCAGTTTATACTATGGCTCTAGTTACTTCCATGGTTAACACTTGTAATTGTGTAATTATCTTTACTGAATGAATACTCTGTTTATTATTGTTACAGATGCTTCCTTTGCCTTTACTTTATGTGGGCAATCAAATATTTGGACTCTTTGGAACACAGAAGCTTAAGTTAGATGTTGTAATATTTTGTGACTTACAAAGCTACTCGGCTTGATTTAATTTTTTTTTCCTCCTCAGTTTACCCATGTTCACTGTCCTGAGGAGGTTTAGTATTTTACTGACAATGGTATTTGAAGGTGTCCTGCTCAAGTAAGTCCTTTGAACTTTGTTGTACTCACAGGGAGTACAATACAGCACTAAATCCTTGTCTTTTTCACAGAAAATCTTTTTCTATTTCCATAAAAATGACTGTGTTCACTATGATCTTTGGGGCCTTTATTGCTGCCAGGTAAGCTGTGGCTGTGCCCTAATACCTAAACCTCAAAACCTCTGGGCCTGTTTGTTTTTATTTGTTTTATTGCAGCTCTGATTTAGCCTTTGATATAGAGGGATATATTTTTGTAATGCTGAACAATGTCATGACAGCAGCCAGTGGAGCTTATACAAAACAGAAACTTGAGTCGAGGGTGAGTAGCTTTAATTGTAATAACATAAAATACATGACGATGATATTGAATGTCTTTTACAGGAACTTGGTAAATATGGACTTCTCTACTACAATGCTTTGATTATGATTTTTCCCACTGTAGCATACTCCTACTATGTGGGTGATTTGCAAATGGTCAGGGCTCAGTATATAACAAAATATTTAATGTTTCAGTTTTGTTCAGATTTTTTATATTTATTGTTTTGTGACATACACAGGGCTTGAAATTTGATGGATGGACAGATGCAATGTTTGTCTTGCAGTTTGTGCTTTCATGTGTCATGGGGTAAAGTATTTATTTCACACATGGATGTTGTACCGATATTTTAGCTTGACCCCCTTATGGTTTTCACATTCAGCTTTATTTTGATGTACTCCATCTTACTGTGCACGCAGTGCAATTCAGCACTTACCACGAGTATAGTAGGCTGTATCAAGGTAAGTCATTTATTTTACTACATCTCCAGTGTTTTAATGGTGGTATTCTTGCCCTGATGAGCTTCCTCATCACATTCTATAGAATATTCTCGTGACATACATTGGCATGGTGTTTGGAGGAGATTACATTTTCACCTGGACTAACTTTCTTGGTCTCAATATTAGGTAAAACTGTTACTAATTCAGTTTCGTATATCATCTGATCCTCTTCTGATTTTCTGCCAAACCATTATTGTCTCCCATAGTATTGCTGGCAGCCTGGTGTATTCATACCTCACTTTTACACAAAACAAAATAAGTAAGTGTAACAGGTTTGAGCAATTGGTTCAGTTTATTTGACCTACTGAAACTGTTGGACTTTACAGAAAATGCATGACAGAGTGAAGGCCTATTTTGAAGAGGATTAATCAGCACCAGCCTGTCATATAACTTTTTATAGATTACAGAATCATTCTTGAGTTTTAACCATGTACATCCATATGCATGTCAAAAAGTAATAATTTTTTTTATTTAAGGAGCATCTTATTGTATTCTTACAAAAAGAAAATAAAAAGGACTGCTTATAATATCACCTCTGCTATTGATCAATTTACTGCATTTTTTTAAACAGGTAACGTAATACAATGTGTGGTCATTCTTTGAATACACATACATTTGTTTATGTCATTTACAGAAAAATAAACATTTTTAAAGCAACTACATGGTAAATTTTAGAGGAAAACTAATCACAAGTCTGAATGTTTGTGGTAGAAACAACTCACATTAGGCTGCTACTTTACCAAAGAATAAATTAAATCTGAAGAAGATATGTAAAAGATATGTACTTTCAAGAATCCATTTACTGAAGACACTGGCTTCACAAAGGAGCAGAACATGTTCTCTCAATGAAACATCATAATCGGAGGTCATACAGCCAAAGCGATGCTGATGAAAAACTATTTGGATGACACAGTCATCTCCACAACAGATCAAGAAAAGCATGGTATACAAAAGCAACCGGACGATACAGACAAGCAAATGGTTATAAAAATGTACCAACTGCTTTAGGTAAGAAATTTATGCAATGTTTACATTAAAAAACAGACATTCTGTCTAGTAAAAACAACTGTCAAGCACCAACTATGAAAATTCAAAAATACAGCAATCTTCAACATCATGAGTTAATAATACAGGACATCACTGATGTCAGTCTTTACACAAACAAACCTGCTGGTTTATTATTAACGAGATCAGGTATTGTACAGTTCATTACAAGTCAAGGAGTGGAAAAGTTCTGCTGGGTTTCACTTGCACTCCATGAGGAACAATCCATCAAAGTGCGACTGCTAGCTGGCGATAGTCCTTGCCTTACTTGCTTTTTGATAAGTTAAGCAGATATTGAAGTTCATTTTCAACAGATCATGTTTAATCAAATGCATAAATGGCTTAAGACAGTGAACCATCGTACATTTTATTTTATGTTAAAAAATATAAATATCTCTTAAGTATAAAAAAATATTGGGAGTTTTTAAGCGTACAAATAGAAGACAGAGGTTCTAGTCAGAGTTTAAAATGGAGAAGATGGAAGATGTATAGAATGTAGTCGCAGTGTGGTGCTTTGGGATGAGCTTCTCAGGCAGCCAATATATGAAGAGGTCGGAGGCCCTTGGTCGAAAGAGTTGATGGCCTTTTTAAATAAAGTTCTTCTGCCCTCCTAAGATCACTGTGGTAACAAATCCATGTCAATGTCTTATACTGAATACAGTTCAGTTCTCCTGGGTATTCTCCATTTCATGACAAGGCAAATGCTCTGCTTCAGTTCGACACCTTTTCGTTGGTCTCTCAAGCTCCAGAGCTGGATCTACTGTAGAGTGCTCTATTGGGGGCTCAAGAGACCCATTTCGGTCATGGATGGGTGCAGTGGTCTGGCTGCAACCATTGGAGTTTTCTAAAATGTGAGGACGTCCCTCCAAAACTGGGTAAGAAGAAGGACCATTGGACTGGGGTGGTTCAGGCTTCACTTGATGTGCTGCAGATATTTGGGCACCATCCATAGAGTGGCTTGAATTGTGGTTTGTAACACCTGTGAACGTGATTAGAACAGATTAGAATTTGCAAAATCCAAAGCTGTCTGTCGAGACTTTCTGTGAACCAACCATTGTGACCGCTGCCATCTTCTTTCTCAGAGTGACTCGTGCTGCTGCCGGACGTGGCAGGTGGAGGGGATGCTGCTCGACTTGATGTAGCACTCTCCGTTTCATCCAACAGTCTGTCCATGTAATCTCTGGAAATACATACACCTTCACTTTTCACAAGTAGCCAAAATCACAGCATTGAATTACTAGTCATGCTGATTGGTAAAGTTAATCATCACGTAAAAATGATGTTAATACTACTGTGCAGGTAAACTTACGTGACACCAGGGTGAAGGTTGTATTTCCTTTTTCCAAGTCTGGTTTGCTGTGCAAAGAAATCATAACGCTCAGACTTCTTCCACATGTAATAAAAGGCCACACAATCTCCTACAGACCTAGTTCTCACCTGAAAGATTTAATTCAAAATTAACCATTGATATATTTTAACCTATTATCAATCAAAAACAGCAAGTTTTCCCCCAACATCCAGTAAAGCAAGAGATTCCAAAAGAAAATGAAATATTGACGCGAGTTACCTTGTTGGCCTGTATTAAATGAAAATCTTTCCCGTATGTTTTCAGTCCCTGTTCAAAATTTCGACATTCTTCCTCTGTCCAGACTGAGAGTTCCTCTGTTCATCAAAACATGAAAAGTTACCGTGTTATTTTGAAGATTCTGTATTATGATTTTTAAAGACAATGTGGAATACTTACCTCTAGCAGCTTTGACATTAAACCTCAGCCTCCTTAAAGCTTCCTCTGTATCAAAGTCACACTTCACCAGTTCATATAAAGCCTAAAAAAATTTTTACTTTGGTTTGCAAAGGAATCAACGAGAAATAACACAAACCTCCAATGCAAACTTCTATGCTCTTACTTGTTCATTATCTTTGATATGAGCTCCCTCTGGAATGGCATCCACTCCCTTCTCCTCTCCTGTCCGCTTGGACGCCTCAGCCAAAAACTCAACTACTTTGGCTTCAGCCAAACGTTCTGGGTTCCACAGAAGCTGGTCATCATTTTCATAAACTAGGAAAATGCAATCAAAAATGCAAAGGAAATTAGACCATACTGTGGTGAGAGTGCCTGGATTTCAGCAGACTAAACTATACATAGTAGCAGCGCTTACCTTTCTCATTCTCTTTATATTTGCACAGCCCAACAGGAGTTTCTGCTTGATACATGGAACCTACCATAATTTCCTGTTTGAAAAGAAAGTTAATATAGTTGTGCTATATTTTATGCATTACACAGTATGTGTAGTATATAGTAGGACCTCAAACCTTTTTCCAGTCCTCAGACGGAACATAATCTTCATCTTCATCAGATTCTTCTTCAATATCATTATTATCTAAAACAGATAGTATGGTTTATGTTTTGAATTGTTAATGGAAACGTAGAATATATGCACTAAATGACAAATTTACAATACATACTATCAAAGTACTTTAATTTCTGAGGTCGAATAAGTTCTGCTGTGCCAAGTGATCTGACAGGACGTGTGCGGCCCTCAGGGGGAGTCTGCACCTCTTCGCCAGAGGAGCTTTTCATGCCCTCACCCTACAAAGGTACAGAGAATCATTAAAGTACAATGCATCCACAAAATATGAAAGCAGGAATGAATATGTATTAGGGCTGAGTAGGGTTCAATTAAAGCTCAGTTAATATTTTGTAATTATTCAATTTTGTTGTCCTTCTGTTAGATGTGGGCATTATTGGCAAAAATAAATATGATCAATTATCAGTGTTCTGAAAACAATAGTCAGATGGTATTTTTGCAAGGTATAAAATGTGCCTAGTCTCAAGCATCTAATGAAGCTAAAATATGAATCAAATCTATTACCGTATTTTTCGGACTATAAGTCGCACTTTTTTCATGGTTTGGGTGGTCCTGTGACTTATACTCCGGTGCAATTTATATATTAAAATTTTCAGACTGACAGCCGCGAGAGGGCGCTCTAGGCTCGTGTATCAGTATCTAGTACTCCTATTACTCTGGTACCACTGTCACTTTGCACTCTACTGCACATGCCTCCTGTAGAAATAGCTGCTGTCTCGCTGCAAATAGTGAAATATGCAGCCGAAAACTGTAATCAAGAAGCACAGAGCAAGTTTGGTATGAGCGAGAAACTTGTGATTGACTGGCAGAAAGCGGGGATGGAGAGTACAGTTGCGCCATGTAATTTTCCTGGAAGTCAGAATCGACAAAGCCTGAACTTCAATGACGATCAAAACCATCTGGTTGGGATTCAGAAAGGCCGGAATAATTCTAACTGGAACTGATGCAGAGTCTGACGACAGCTACGCAGAAGAGGAAGCGGCGCTCTGTTTACCACATGGATCTATGGTTCATCTCTGGAGGTTGTGCAGAAGTGACACAGAGGATGAAGAATTCAATGGATTTAGTGATTTGGAGTGAGATCATTAGTTTGGTAAACTTATGTTGTTTATGCTATAGTCATCTGAATATGTTACGTTAACATATTAACGCCTATTCAGCCTGTTGTTCTCTATTCTGTTGTTATTATTATAAAGTGCGACTTACGGTCTGGTGCGACTTATAATCCAGAAAATACGGTATTACCTTTTTTGAAATATTACTTGTTTAAATTTTAATCAGACATTTAGCAACTTTTTATATAGCATTCATATTACAGAGACGACACTCAAGTTTCAATTTTATATATCTACACGAAAACTACTTTGATGTAAACTATACTGTATACCTTCTTATCATATGCTCCTTGCACATACCTCAGTTCGTTTGAGCTCTCCAGTGCTCCTGCTGCTCTCATCATTGTCCATGTCTTCTTCCTCATCCTCTTCATCATCATCCTCCTCTTCTTCAGGTTCTTCATCCTCCTCTTCATCATCCTCTGCTGGTGAACCACCTCCATAACCATACATGCTTAATAACTCATGAATTGGCATCTCTCCCTCCTGTGTAATAAAAGTAGATTGTTATCTATAGAATAATGTGACAATTGTGACTATGATTTTTTGCAGTTCATGCTTACAAATACTTTCTGGCAGAAAACACTAGTTTTCAGTTTTCAACATTTTTAATAAATGTAACAAATAAGCAGTATGTAAATAGTAAGTAAAACATACAACTTAATGATAACATGGTGATAGCTCACTAAACTGCAGAAGTATTGTTATGATGAAGATTGAAGATTATATGAGTAACCATTAGGATCAAATCTGAGACTTCTGGAAATGAAAGGCAGAGTTTGAGAACTACTTGGATCACATAGCCACAGCCTACAGATTATAAATATGTAGTATTAAAACATAATTACGTATGATATACATGAGGTAGCGTGTAACGTTGACATTTTCTATACTGTACCCGTGCTAGGTCATCTATCTCATTAGCATTAGCTTCATCAGTTGCCTCCATCAACTCCTCTTCCTCCAGGGTTCTCTCATCATCAAAGTCATGCACAAGCATGTCTGCTGATGGGTCGAAATCATGGTCATCAGAACCTGCTGAACCTCCTGTAATTGATTTAATAAATTAAAGAGATAAAGCAGCAATTTGGAACCATGCATTCATTACTATAAAGCTACCATGTTGTAAGCAATATATACCAGACATGGGACCAAGTTAACGTTTTGCAAGTCTCAAGTAAGTCTCAAGTCTTTGACCTCAAGTCCGAGTCAAGTCCCAAGTCAAATACAGGCAAGTCCAAGTTGAGTCACTGGCCCATAAGTCCAAGTCAAATTCAAGTTGTCTGCTCTGAGCCTCAGGTCATTTCAAGTCTTTAAACCAAAGTACCAAATATATCTTAGATTTTTAAAATTTATATGAATTTTAAGATAAATCATAATATATTTATATGAGTATTTATAGAGTATATAAGAGTTTTAAAAAGGAAAAAATTGCATTTCTGCATGTCTTGACAAGATCTTAGTGTGAATCATTACAGTCAGAATAGAACAAATTCAGATTTAAAAGTGCTTCTCAAGTCCGAGTCAAGTCCAAATCAAGTCTCAATCAAGTCCCAAGTCTTAGTCCATTTTATCAAGTCATGTCTGAAATCGTAAAAAATAGTGACTCAAGTCCAAGTCACGACTTGCAAGTCCCCACCTCTGATATATCCAAAATCTAATCCTAAAATGTATTCCACACTAATATATCTCTGGTAAGAAATCAATAACACATAATAATAATGATAATTTACCTGGGCTCAAATTGCCAAAGGAGGACTGAAAGACAAAAAGATTACATTGAAATTATATTTACAGTTATAAACAACAATGGAAATATATGATTGTAAACAATAGTGGACTGCAAACAGCATGACGTCGTCTCGGGGTAAGAAAAAGCGCGCCTGACCTAAAGCATGGACTAAACCATATACTAAAAACGAAACAAAGACTGTGGGATCATCCTGCAACCAACTCTGGTCCTCCTTTAAGACCGTCTTTGCCGATTATATCAGTTAAACTCTTGCGTGTGCATTAACAAAGTTTTATGATCAACTAAGTAACATAAGATGACAAGTTTGAAGACCTCCCTCCTACAGCAACGTTAGCTCATTTTGGACACGCAAGTAATAACAATCTGCGCTATCAAAATAAATGCAATAACCACACCCCTTTGTTAACAGGAACACATAACACCCAAATAAAGAGATCTGTGTCGAGGCTTTGCAGTTGTTCAAGCAACAGAGGGGAAACATCGTTAATGCCGCAGAAGCATTGGCTAGCGGAGCTATATTAGCCAACCCCGAAGTTTAATAAACAGAGTTGTTTCAAAATATTAGATGTTATAGCATTGGAAATAGCGCATATATGACTAGATTTGTTACAGTTACAGTCAAAAGCACTGCAACTATGCAGATGAAATATATGTTGTCTTATATATGTATTTTTGCAATTATTTATTTCACTTTCTTACCTCCGCCATGTTTGCAATCCGACGGGTTCACGTAAGGGGTCAGCCAAAGACCCGGATGTTCAGTTCCGCCCCCTGCGCGACGCAAAACCAAAATAATACAATTATTTTAAAAACAAAATAACAATAAATAAATAAAAATATGTATTTATATTTGCCAAATTAACAAGATTTGTTTTTTATTCACATATTGTTACAATTATTCTTTGCCATGTATTTACAGCATCTTGAGAGAGTTCAATGTCCTTTTAATATTTAGAAAGGTGCTGGTAATGAGTATTTGAAAACACCCACATGAACAGGTAATCACTGATTTATTTGTGTGATAGTGGCCACAATGCACTATGTTGCCATGCAGAGGACCAACTGTTGTGGAAAACACATTTGCAGTAATCCTTAAACAAACACTTTTCTTATCCCTGACAATAAAAAACATATGCCCAGCGTTGAGAAGTAGGATTTTCTTAGGTCATTTAGGTCCATCAGTGGATCTTCTGATTCCAACACAAGTGCCAAATGGGCAGAATAAGTTCCATTTCTGAAAGCAAATGACAATTACCCAAGATACTATCATATTTCCGGTTATCTTACCAGAAAGACATCCTTTGCAGGTCTATAAAAGAAAAGGTTGGGGAAGCAGTTCAATAAACAACACATTCATCTCAAGATTTAAAGACAGCCTTTCATTTCAATGAGACGTGCAGTTGTGGTGGTTCTACTGTGCTTACTATGTGTGGCACAGGTTGAGAGCCAGAATAATGCCAACACTCTGCGGTTGTGTGGTCGAGCATTTGTGCGGGCGCTGGTTTTCACATGTGGAGGCTCCAGATGGAAGAGACTGATGACAGAGGAGGGGGCACTGCTCAGAGGTAACATATTACTTCTGTCATTATATTTCTACTCTCAACATTGTATTTAAAGGTGCACTATGTGACATTTTAGTGAGATGTCCACCACCTGCTTGTTTTATTGAAATGTTCAATAGAATGGCATCTCCAGTTCAAATTTCTTTTATTGCTCAATAGTATCTAAATGCATTCTTATGGTGAGCAGGCTCGCCTCTCCACAGATCAGGCCTGTAACTTGGCCTGGTCATATACAAGTGACATACAGTAGATTCCAGGCAAAGTATTAAAATCTCCATGGCAGAAATGTTACATAGTGCACTTTTAAGCCTTAACCAAAAGTGTTACAAATGAAACGTTCAACCACAATCTCATTGCAGAAACAACAGTGGAAAATCCTTTGAGCACAGAAGTTTTGAAGCCCATGAATCGCCAATGGAGGGACCAACACCAGGCGTTACTAACAGAGTGCTGCGATGTAGGATGTCAAAAGAGTGACCTAACTTTACTCTGCTGATGGAACACATCTCACTGAGCTTTAAGGATCACCAGTTTGTTTGTTAAATGTAATTTTATATCTTTAGTTAGTAAAAACATAAAATTTTACATTTCTGAGTTCTTTGTAGAGTTCTTTGTACATTTTGTAAAACATAAAACCTTTTTTTTTTTTTTACATATGTCACACTTACTCAAAATACACAACATACACAATTGCCACACCAAACAAAGAGCTGTTTTTAAATGAATAGGTGGCAAAATTGTCATTGGTTGCATCCCAGAGGCAACGGCTGCTGATCTGCATGCCCTGTCCACTTAACTGTCCTATATTAACTACAACAACAGTCTTATATCGCTGGATCATTAGCTCCTTCACGCGTGATCTGATCACCTGTGAGAACATTTGGTAATAATCAGACAACATACAGCTACAGACAAACTTATTTTTTTCCAAATAAAATTATTTCCAAATAATTTATTTTACTTACATCACATAATGTTTTTGTCATTTGTCGAGACCACTCAGCTTCATAGGTTTCATGCTGGAGATAACAAGTGAGCACATCCCTCAGTATTTCAGTGATAACTGGTACTGAGTGACGTCTATAAGGTCCTACAATATACAAGAAATACACATTGTACCTGAATATGGGTAACAACAGATAATAATAGGCTAAATAATGACAGTCATTTAAATACAGCTGACCTAGTTGATAAGTGTTTTCCATAGAAAGTCCTGTGTCATCATGGTGTAAGGGGTCCTCCACGTGTGAGACAGTGCTTATGGAGCTATGGATGGGTTACCAGAAACCATTAAGTTAACAAGAAATATCTATTTTATACAAATCAGCAATCTAACATTATTGAAAATGCATAAATTTAAGTACACCGTGTAGTCCATTACTTTGCCGCTTATCTTTACTTACTCTTTAGGTCTGCCATCTTTAGGTTTGTGCCCTGCGTCTGAGGGTAATCTTCCCATTTTCTTGTCTTTTTTCAGAGCTCTGTCTTTAAGCAGGTCCGACATGACAAGCTATAAATGGCAATATAATCAATATATAAAAGTAAACTTTAAAAAAACATCAACCATAAACTACAAACAAATGGCACAGAAAAGGTAAATGTTAAATAAAACAAAATCAGAACTTTAGCAAACATTTAACTCTAGCTTACATTACGCTTTATACAAGTTTTTTTATTTTATTTATTTCTTTTTTTATAAAGATAAATTTGGATGCACATTGCTCACCGCATAGTTTATCATAGTGCACTTTTGTCTGGGAAACGATTAAAGTTTGATAAGAGTAAAATAATGTACCTTTTATTTTGCTGGTTAGCCGTAGTCAAGGCTAAGCGTTATGTAGTCATGGCAACTGTTCCAGTGGGCGGGTTCACGCTTTACGTTGTTTGCGTGCGTCAGAGGACTTGAAGTTACGATCAAAACAAACCAAAAAGTTGTGCCAGTCTAAAAATAATATATAATACATTTTAATATAATATAATTCACAATAATAAACGCATTGACATAGATACTAAGAAGGCAAGAGGCAATATTTTATATCTCTTTATTACCAAGGGAAACAAGTATTACATTACAATGACTTTTTAAATATATAACTATACTTCAAATCTTTGGATGGGAAATTTACATGAAATGATTGCATATTATGTGTTCACTTTACATAATATAACTAAGTTATAAAAGAAAAAAAAAAATGCACCAACCCTCAAATGTTGACACCTTTACTAATAAGGCAACTAAAAATCATGTATGTGCTTTGCTGAAAAAAAATATATATATACACACACACACACACACACACACACACACACACACACACACACACACACACATATATATATATTTCTGTTGAAAATATGCCATTTTACTTCATAGCCAAAAACAAACCAGCCAACCAAAAAAATAAAATAAATAATAATAATCCAACACATATATTCTCAACAGAAGCTACACATCAGTTGTAGGCTATTTTAAGATAATGTCACATACGTTTGAGTCCAATTGTGAGACTGACACCACCAACGGTAAAACAGGTGCTATTGTTTTTAATCTGAATTAAACACATTTTTAATCTCAGTTTAAATGTGACATTACCACCAAAACATTGGTGAAAGTTAAAGACAAGATAAAAAAACAGCCTCATAACAAAAGTAGCATTACTTGATAGTAGACATTTATTTTGTGGGAAAATTGCATTGTGCATTTGCAAATTTCATGCACCACTGTTTGGGAGTCAATCAATGGCCACACATTTGGACAAAAAACATTCCCAACAAAACATGGTGCAGAGTTAAATAAAAACCTGACAGCAATAAAAAACAACAACAACAAAATAGACCCATATGTCCTTCAAAAGACATTTTATATACACTTTTTACAAGGTTTTATATTGCTATCAGAAAACAAGATTACTGAACATGGTGGAAAAAGAAGAAAATAAATTATGAATAGTATTTTATCTGTATGCCTTTCACCCATCTTGCAGTCAGAAGTGTCAAAGGCAACTCTAAAATTTGTCAGCTGTCTTTCTTTTACATGTATCTTAAAGCTCCATCCCACCACAACTTTATGGCACAGCAAACATTTAAGGCCATTTCAGATTAATACAACAGTCCAACTTTAAGCACTTCTGTCATATTATATTAACAAAACACACACAGTCATCATCACTCATCATTGCACAATCCCATATTGGTAATTTCTCACTATGGATAAAAACACTGCCTTAGTATAGACCTCGGCAGCATCTTTATGAGTCCCTTCACATTTGAGGGGAGCACAACTGCTGGAACAAAAAGCCAAAACGTCTGGCTATAGATGGCAGTGTAAATAAACAACAGCAAATTAACCTTATGCTACAAATTTCTAATATTTTCTATCAGTTTCCACCTTGTTTAAGATTGTTTCATACTTTATTATAATCTATTTAGTATTCACATTGTTTTTACAGTGCAAAGACAACAGGTTAGACAAAACAAACTGAGGAATAAGGCTGGATCACTGCATGAATCCACAAATCCACAAAACCTAAAAAATAGGTGGATGTACTTACATTTGACTCCAAGTGTTCCAAGTGCACAAAACTAATCATCTGTTTTTACTTGCATAATCTCAGCAGTAGCCAGTCTATTGAAGTAGTTTTGTGTTATTGTGTTAAAATAGCACGTTAAACAGCTGCTAAAGATGTAGATTAAAATGTGTTGAGATAAAGTTCAAGGGTTCACAGTCAAAAGCCAATGTTCCATCTGTGATCTGTTCTGTTATTTATCTGCCAAATATTTTCCTGCAAAGACATAAAACCAGAAGCATAATCAATTAACAAGAAGATATTCTTATGAAAGGACACACTGTCCAACAGCTAGAAAATAAAGCTAACCAAAACTAAACCACTAAACAAGAACAACAAACAAGCACATCTAAACAGAATACTTATGTTATGCTATGACATGTATAGTGAGCTGCTAAATGTTATGTATGTGATTGTGTTAAAACATGTGATGTATGAGTACTCTGTACTATTGTACATGCAGCACAGTGATAAGGTGCAAAGCTACAGGATAGATCAGGCTTCTCTACCTTCATGCATTAAATATACATAGTCCTGATACATACACAGATGAAATGAGCCCAAGATAGATTTGTTAAGAGTTAGATGTATAACATTTCTGGAACATTTCAGTCTTTATTTTCTATATGATAATAGTGTTTAATCAATATTTCAAGAAAGGCAGCACAATATCAGCAATATCAATAATGACACAATTCTAAGCTAACCTGCGGCAAATCTCTTTTTGACCAGTGATAGCCGGTATCCAGTCCCCACCAGTTGGATGTCACAACCAGAAAGAGTGCTACCCTCAGAGCTGAACTGAACAGAGAGCTGTGAGGGCTTACATGGACCCTCAGTCATCTGGAAACGTCCTAGCAAAGCCCCAACTCCTACAAAAAAGCGGAATCAATTGTTTTATACAAAATTTTACAAATTTACAGTTTGTTTAGAGTCTTTTAATTGTAATATGGTTACCTCCGTTTTCAGATCTATGAGAAAGACTAGGGATCTTCCACTGTATGGTCTGTGGCTCTGGAGTCCTGAAAAGAAAATAATTTTATATTTCAGAAATCAGATTTTAGTTTGTACAGCATATAAGGAGGATCTTATCTAGGCCCATACTGCCCTTACCATGTGGCAGGTGGGATCATGGTCTGGAGTTTGGCAATGCCTCCATCCACTGGGACCACAAAAATTATGTTGTGTAACGGAGCAGGGGCAGCCATAGCCCCAGTGTTGTATTTGTAGTCTATTCTGAGGTCGGTGGAGTTGGCATCACCTCTCCAGCTCACAGCCAAGTTCAGTGGAGTCGACTGGATGCCCTGGGCTGAGACCTGATGAGCATGGACAAAAGTTACTCTATTTGTATTTATTTATTTATTATTATTATTTATTTATTCATTATTTATTTTATTTTTTTTACAAATTAGGACATGAAACATTTCCATAGACATACTTGGTATTTGATCATATCCACATTGTAATATGTCGCCTGCGGTTTCTGCTCAGCAATCTTCTTGAGATGGCTCATCAAGTTTGGCATATTGACCGAGAACTCCTTAATGTTTGTGCTCTGTGTTAAGGATTCACTAAAGCATAAAGCATTATTGATCTTAATGTCAAAGCTAATGTTATTGTTGTTATAAGTGTTTACTATTTTCTTACCAGCACAGCAGTTGTGGGTTAGGTAGGACTTGTTCTAATCGATTATAGTTGATAATATTAAAAGTAAGGGTAGGCTGAGTTGGGTGACTTGCAAAATGTCGGGTTATACCCGCAGGAAAGGACAGAACCATCTCCCCCGTGATCTTTACAACACATCTGACACACACACAAGTCATGTATTAACAACAAATATGAATGAAATACTCGAATGTAACAAAAAGTTATTATATTCTTTTGAGGAGTTTTAAAGAGTGGCCTTACTTGCTGGGGTCAGCGCCTTTGAAGTAGGCATTGATTGTTTCTGTGAAGGCAGCTGCCACTGGTAGAGTGTCCTGTGGCCCCATAGTCAGTGGACTGGGTCCTCTGGAGCACCCTAAGGCACACACACATGTACAAACATTTAAACACATATGTAATACATATGCACCATGTCAAGCTAAAAGCACTGCATCTATAGTTCTCATATTTTCTAATTTATGTTATTCTAAACTTAACTGCTTCAGGCACAGAGTGGATGGAAAGCAACTACTCCTAAGTCATGCACCGGTAGCCATACAGAAGTGCAGTATCTGACTCAGCTCACCTTCAAAAGCTAAATAGAACCTGCCATGGTCAAACCACACCAGAGGCTGAGGTGCCTCTAAGCAGGAGACATGAGGAGAAAAAAAGATGAATGGACAGGAAGGAGTGGTGAAGGTGTGTCAATGGTAAAGATAAAAAACAGGTAAAGCCAAAAGATGATGACAGCTGTCTGAATATAAACTACAGAAGTCTACATGTACCTGTATGTATCCCTAGGGTCGGGGTGGATGCTGCACTGTGTGAGGTAATGGAGGAGATGGAGGAAGAACTCTCTGCTCTAGCCAGAGGGGCGAAAGGTGGAGGACTGCTGGAGACAGGAGGACTATAGGACCGGCTCTGGAAAAACAACACACCCTGATGATGCAGTTCATTCAACACACCACATAAAACAGTTCACAGCTTTAATCACATACTAGATCAGAGAAGGGTTTCCCTGGAGGCAGCTTAGGGCGAGAGGACGGCCGAGGAGGAGGAGGTGGTGGGACAGGACTGCCTCGAGACTGAGGTGTGACTGAGCGAGCTGGAGATGAGGGACCTAAGTGGAACATAAAGTCTTTTGCTTTTGTTCAGTGTAGTTGAATGCTGACAACAGGAAGAAGAACATCTACTCTTTTTTTTTTTTTTTAACAAATCTCAGGAATTTTTTTTAATATATATTTCCGCTGTCGATGCCAAATAGCTGCAAGTATATTCACCTATCCACAACATTTCCCATGTCACCATTATCTGTCTGGTTATGTGATTTTGAAAAGAAAGGGTACATTGTTGATTGACTTGAAAAATCAACCTAGTTTATGTAATATTTTAACTTCAAGACTTTTCTCTAGTTCTTCATTAACCTAACTGAAGCCTCATTACAATTTGAGATTGCATCAGAAGTGCAGGTCACTAACAGTCAGATGTAAAAGTGGCCAGGTCGGAATAAGGTAAATAACTGCCACATACATATGTACATATGAAGCATCTTCTGTTCAAAACAATGAAAACATGCCAGAGATATAGTGTGTTACTCACTGCTACCAGAGTGGGGCCCAGGGGAAGACATGATGGACCTGTAGGTTGTGGGGGGAAGGGGAGGTGGGGTACTCCTAAAAATGGGGGTCAGTTCTCGGGGTGAGCCCACAATGTCTGGGAAATCATCTCTCAAGTATGACCCCTCAGGAGTGCCTTTCCCACTCGTGACCAACGGAGAGGTCACTGCGGTGCGGTGCCTCCATTCCACCGGGAGGGGGGGTACAGGACTGGTGGGTGCAGGTGAAGAACTGTACTCTGCAAATTGAAGCACCTCCTCATCCAGGGCATCTTCATCAAGGCAGATAGGCGGTAAATGACAGGGTGAGAAGTCAGGAGGTAGGGGTGGGGCGGGTTCATCAGGAGGAGGTGGCCCAAGCATGATGGAGGGGGGTGAATCCAGGGGGGTAAATGGAGATCCTGGTGAAAACGGTGGAGGCGATGGTGGTGGTTCGTTTGGTGGCGGTCCAGGAGAGAGACATGGCGTGGATGGGGTGGACAGAGGTGTTCCTGGGGCAGGTGAGTCCGGTGGGGGAGGAGGAGCAGGTTCATCCGGAGGTGGAGGTCGGTCTTCAAGGAAGGTGACCCATCTGGGAGACATGGTGTCCTCTCTGGTGTGCGAGCTGTCAACAGGTCCAAATACATCGTCCAAGTCAGGGGCAGGGGAACCTCGGTGGGATGCAGGGGACAGGACATTCAGATAGATGGGTGCAGAACTACGAGCTGCTCTTCCATTTGGTAAATCGGCTGAAAAAATGAAATTTGGTTAAGGTCTCTTGTGAAAATTACCTCCCAGACTTGAAAAGAACCTGATGGATGAGCTTACCAACACATTCAGATGGATATCCATAGTGGCATCTAGAAGGAATGTTTTTAGGAGGAAGAGGAGGGGGAGCTATGGTGAAGGAAAAACAATATTTTTATATACAAATATAGATGATATATACTTAATTCTATCAGATAGACCAGTGTTTCTCACCTCCTGTTGGGAAGCTCCTGCTCAGAGCTGATTCAGAATGTGGTCTACATTCTCCCCATGCATCTGTAGGAACCACTGTTACACATGAAAAACAAATTATCATCAAATAGTAAATATCGCTAATGTATTAATGTATGATCAGACAGACCATCGTATCGGGCATATTTGATCTCTGGAGGAAGTCCAAAAAAGGTAGGGGCATTTTGTGATAACCTATCTCTGTAAAATAAAAAAAATAAATAAATAAACACGCTTTAACAAACAGACATAACTTGTGCAATTAATGCATACATGGGGATCTCCGGGGCAGCTGTGGGTGTGGATCTTCTGGGCCTTGCAATCTCCTCACCTTAAAAAAAATAAATTAATAAAAAAAATAATAATAATAATATATATATATATATATATATATATATATATATATATATATATATATCTTTTGTTCTAGTCTAAAAAATTTGAAAAAAATCTAACAAACACTTACAGGATAGATTTCTTTTCATCTGTCCCTAGAAAACACAAACAAATATGTCATTAAGTATAAAGTGCATGAGACTGAGTACAACACCAAAGTTTAGAAACAGTGAATTAGTGTAACTGTGCCAATAAGAAAATATGTACAATATGTTTTCAGCCACAGTAATAATGCTGAACAATGCATAGTAAGAAACAATATGACCAGTCCTACCAAATGTTTACTGATGCTTACAAAGTAGTTTTTGAGGCCATGGTCCAAATAATTGTTGTGGGGAACTTACCGGGCTACGTCTCTGAGACCAGCAAAAAGGAAGAGAGAACAGACCTGGGTCAGAAAGTGAGTGACATATCAGTCAGATGGACACCAACAAAAACGCACAAGAGCCTCTTTACTTTTATTGCAAAGTGTTGGGGTGTGACATTAGCCATAAGATCACTTAGAGCACCAGAGCTTTCAACTTTAGTGTAAATCGCAAGTAAACATTGCAAGAAGTAAAGATTTGCTCAACAAAGGAAACTCAAAAAGGTTGGAGGTTGTTAGATTCTGCACAAACACAATACATGGTGTTAGAAAAGGACTTAAAATGACATACAACAGTGTTTCTCAAACTCTTTGATCCAGGCATCACCACATACAGAATACAGTTTACTGTATTATATTGTGTTATGACGTTTATTTTACCAAGCTGCCAAGACAAAATATTTTATTAAATAGTTCTGATATATAGAAATAAAGTAAAAGTAAAAACTTGAACCCCAATTCAACCAGGACTAAACCACCTCTAAACTAATACTAGTCAAGGATTAACTCAGGTCAATACCAAGACCAGACACACCAAACTTGAAGTAACTAACCAGAAAGCCTCACAAAAAGATTTTGTACCTGTATCACGATTTGAGAAGCACTGAAATATAACAAAAGAACACCATGCCATGCAGTCTTTTCTGCTAATTCTACTTGCTTACCGGACTCCGCTTCTACAAGATGGCAACAAAAAAGCACAGAGGGAAAACGTCAGACTGAAAAGAGGTATGCATGTGACAGCTGTAACAGTTTGGGTGTGATCTGAACAACCACACAGTGTCCTTGTCAGTGCTCACCAGAGATGGAGAGAGCGCCAGGCCCCCCACCGAGGCTTTGAGCTCATCCATTGAGGGAGGCAAACACTTGGCACTGTCTGAAACCAGCGGCTTGATCCTGATTTTGAACTTTCTCTTGCTGTCCTCGTCGTCCTCTGAGTCACTGGAGGAGAAAAAGTGTTTCCCCTTGGAGGCGGGTGAAATCTTAGTCAAGGACAAACTGAGAGGCTTATTTAGACGATAAATATGAGCTAGCTTATAATTATGATACAAATTCGGGGGTTGTTACAATAGATTTGCTTGTTAACAGGATATTGTCCCCATCATCACCAGGCCGAAGGCTGAAACCCTCCTCATCAACATCAGGGGACGCCTACAAGGACGCAAAGAGTTACACTGATCTGAGGAAAACTTAATCACTGGATCAAATGCTCAGTGGCCTCTTCACTAGTGCTGACTCTACAAATTTACTGTTCCAAAATGTAATTTTAGACCCAGAATTACTTACATATCTATCCCAGTCGATTTCCCCATAAAACCCATTGGGCGCTCCATTCGCCTTTTTCTATACATTAATGTAAGAAATAGTGTCATAAAACGACTTAACAACTAAATCCAACAAAAAAAGTAATTTGAACTTACACTTCCTTTCTTCCCAGTTCCACCTCCTTCTTTGTCAGGTGAGCTTCTGATAATAAAAATACATGTATACAATACACTATTAATTTGAGCTAGGTGTTAGACACTATATCATCAAATCTAAGTTCAACACATATTTTTGCATATATCAACAAAACTCACGTGTCTGAATCCCTGTCTTTTCTTCGCAGACCCAGGGCTTTCCTGGTGCGGTTTTTCAGTCCTAGACAAAATATATAATACAGAAATAATAGAAAAAAATGGGCTAGTAATGGTGATGTACTGTTTTGCATGTTCCACTTTGGATGTACAGAATATTCATTTGTGACCCATGCATATTGCCATGTGCTCCTTAATGCAGCACAGTAGCTTTTGACATAGTGCCCTTACTCTCATTGTATGGAAAAGAAAGCATTCGCTAGCAAGAATTGATCAGTGGCCAACTTCATTAGCGTGAGAGACCCACTCGAGTCTGCCAAACTGGATGCCAAACCCCCTGCAGCAGTGACGCCTGGCAGCATGCAACGCATGCCAACCCTCAAACCCAAAAATTTATGACAAGTTTATCCAAATAATGTAGTCTTTAGCTTTTTGGTCTATCAAAATTGGCAAGACAAACAATTAAAAACAAATAATTGCTACCACGTTATATAAAAGTACATAAGAACTAACAGAAACAACAAAAAACAATGAAGTAAACTGTACAGAAAATTTGTGTTCAAGATTAGTGTCGCCCAAAAGTAAACAAAGCAGAGTAGTTGCACTAATCCTGATGGGGATGGAGAGCACTACGTGTGTGTGCATCACTCGTGCGCACAGGGACATGCTGAGGTCTGTGTTACATTAGGAGCTGCTCAATGGCAAAGACTGTTCCAGAATTATGCTTTCCAGCTACATGTGTATCAGGGTGTCAGAGTTAAAAATAAAAGAAAATAAATTTTGAACAAGTGGAATTATGCAATGATAAATTATAAACAATGACTGTACAGTGAAGTACAGTGTTGTTTAATTTACTTAATTTGCCATTCACTTCTCCTGTGTGTTTGTTGATAATTTTATTACAGAATCAAAAAGATCGATATTAATTATATAAGATTAACACTATATGAGCAGGATCAACGCTTAAAACTACCCATTTTACTACTTAAATCCATGACACGTTTCTCAGCAAAATTTCCCAGGGTTTATTATTTTATACAAATATCATTTAAATCTACACAAATTAACTGTACATTAAAACAGTGAGTTAAAGTGTATATATACATTAACTAAATTAAACTAAGTACATAAAACATATGGCCAAGCAGAGACTGGTAAGATTTTATCTAACCAGGCATAAATCATCTACAGACATGTTCTACTTCTTTGGACACTCACAGTCTTTCACATCATGGAACCATTCATCCATTCAAACTCACAAGCATTCACCATACATTCACTGCAGTCCCAGACACTGGGGGCAGGGTGATCAAAGTGTCTTGCCCAAGGACACTTCAACCGTATGAATTAGAAGAAAGGCACCCTTCCTGTTATTGAACATAGATGTTCTCATACACAATCATCAAACTGCTCATGATTATACGAACTGTATATGAGTCAGATTCTTTATCATAAACATGTATTCATTATAGAATCCCTTTGCTTCTTGAGGTAAACTATCACAGCTGCCCGACAGCAGACCTCTGGCTAATTATAGCAGGCACTTCCATTACCTTAATGGATGTTAAAGGTCCAGCGTGCTTGATTTATAACACACGGTACAAATGAGTTACTTTAACTTGATACTTTTACATGGCGTATGTTGGTATGGTGTATGACAAATACCTTCTCAGCAAATGGGATGCAAGTAGTAGCATTAATAAAAGGAGTTGTATGTCTTATCTAAAGCAGCTCCACAGTACACGTTGATTCCATGCTTTACACTAATCTGTGACTTTGTGCTTACACGTGTTGTTACATCAGTCAGGCAAATATCAGCATAGCTCCAGAGGTCCACATAGCACAACGGATCACATCACTGCTAACTGTAATAGCCCAGCAGGGCAGCCAGAGGAGGGCAGGAAGAGGACACACACAAATAACATGTAATAAAATGAGACAGAGGGGTGCAAAGATTTACCTTGCATCATGATTGCAAATTTTCATCCTATGTTGCCCCAAGCCTGGTGTGCAAGCTGCTAAATCAGAAATCCTGCCAGTCAGAAGGTGCCTCGACAGGGCATAGCTAATGCTCCATGATGCTGAGTCCTTCCTCCCCCCAAAGGACTGGACAGCCAATTATCCGCACAGAGGAGATGGGGTTTAGGCTCCACCGTCAGATGCAGAGAGGTCCACTGTTTCGGGGGAAGGTGTCCCCTGAGCAAAAGGCTAGGCCCCAGAAGCCTGAGCAGCATCGACACACGCCATCTCTGAGAGGGGGATGCTGAGGAAAGGAGAGAGAAAAAACAGTGCGTTGGAGAGAGAGAGCTGGGCGAGAGAGGCAGAGAGACAATGTAGGGGGGGCCTGGTGATGTCACATCTGCACTAAACCAATCCTTGACACCGCAGTCACATGGCTCTGCTCCTAATGCTCCAGCTCTGTCAGTCCTGTAGCTGCACTCTACAGCTCAACGACACGTGAAGAGGACAAGATTAAAGCCACTACACAGTCAACAGTCACTCTCTACAAATGATGTCTACTCAGGCCTGTATGCACGGGGTTCAGTTTCCAGCTATAGGTGACATCTTAATGACTTTTTACCATTCAAAAGTTTTCATATGTAGCCTATAATTGTTATATATAGGCTACTACACGCAAGTTGAATATCTAAACCGTCAACAGTAGGTTACATTTGTTTTAGAGCACATGCCAAATATTCAGCCAGTGCACTTTACTTTGTTGCAGGATAAAGGGTCTCTCATGTTCAATATGTTTGGACAAATGGCCAGAGACAAGAAGACATTAAGGGGACTTGCACACCTACACCATTAGGACCACTTTAAGCGGACACTTGCAGTAACTGTACTTTTAAGAATTTGGAGGAAAACTGACAACGCATATTGTCTAGATGTTATGCAGTATCTATTACAAAAATCATTGGGTATAAATATTTATATTATATTTATTTAGGCTAATTGCTTGTAAGAGCACATAAAAATATTGTCATAATTGTCATATGTGATATCAATTTAATTGTCCTAAACCTAAATCATCATAAAACTATAAGCTAATTTAATGCCACAGCACAAGCTTTATTTGGTTCATGATTCTTAGAAAACTTCAGTACTCTAAAGTTTGCTCTTTTAGCATGGATTACATGAATTGTTACTTGGCCCGGTTCCATCTTTAGTGCGTCCATCATCCGGGTCAAAGTTGATAATCATCTAAGGATCAGAGAAGAATATAGAGTAGCCCAGTCTGAACTTTTTGATCCATGAGCCTGACTGCTCAACCAATTTAGAAATGCCCAGAAATTAGATTATAAAAGAAAATAAATTAAATACACAATCAAATTGCTTAAAGGTCCTGTATTACAATTGACTCTTGTGAGCTTTAAACCATGTTAAAATGTTGTTACCTCTTCAAAAACACACCTGGGGTTTTGTTTTTTCTTTCATTCATGCATGTTTGATTAATCCTGCATTATTAGTCTGTCTACATCTCCAAAACTGAAAATGCTCTGTTCCACCTGGTGATGTCATATAGTGGTAATTTTCAACAGCTACTTTTCACCTTTTGTTCAGAGAAATCATTCAAATTATTTTAGTAATGGTGTATGGAGTTTAAAAACACAGTGGGGCATTTCCTGTATTACATATGAGATCACAGGGTGGAACAATGTTTTCACTTTGAGAGAACTCAGCCAAAGTATCCAGGGTCTTGCGTGTTAAACATGTGCGAATGAAAAAACAAAACACAACTCCAAAGATGGTTTTGATGAGGAATCAGCAGTATAACATAGATCACAAAATAGCATAATACGGGCCCTTTAATGTTGTTGTTTTATAGATTTATTCGATTCAAGCAATTTTGCTGATAACGATCAAACAAAACATTTTAAGCCAGCAGTTTCACAAGTAGGCCTACTTGGAGTTTAAACTAAGAATAGGCCCTACTACACACAAAGTCATATAAAGTGTTATTTGTGAAAAGGCATAATAACAGCAAGAACAAGAAGTCTATGATATAGCCTATGTGGGTTGTAGGTCTCCTACAAAAAATAAATGTCTATTTTCAGTCCCTGGATTGCAAACAATTACTCAGTCTTGACACTAGGTGGTGCCCCAACACAAACCAGCCACCCTAGGCCTCCCCAGCTCAGATGGAAATAGAGATAGGACTACCAAACTGTATTTTACCCAGCTAACCACCTAATGTGTTAGACATCATCTGAATTGCCTGTTTTTGTGCACATTATGATTTTCAGGTTAGACTGACCAAAATCTCCCCCTGTGGTCAGTGTCGGAGTCGTCAGGAGATGGCAGTGTTTTGCACTTGTGAATGCACCAATTGTCTCTGGGCAGAAAAGGCTGAAGACTGAGAAAAAAGGAGCAAGAGGATGATGTAATCCCATAAAATCTGCTACAATGGACACCAGGTAATGGCAACACAGACAGTCCATGCAACTGTATTTCTGTCACAAACGCATGATGCTAACAAACAATACTGTAAATATTGGTTATTTGTGGTAATTAAGGTAATTGTAATGAACAGAATGTCCTTTGTTTATGGGGGTAACCCAACTGAAATTACCCTCTGATGCAGGCATATTTGTATTGCTATTTTTCTCAAGATGTCATTACTATTTAGCATTTACTTTAGTACTTTCTTCGATTCACCGTTTTACAGACCTTGCCATAAGCTGTACTTTCAGGTGTCCTTGTTGAACAGTGTTAGATTTTTAGAAAACATTAGTCATCATACTAGAGGACTTAATTCTTCTGTTATGCAAATGATCGGAAAGAAACTAACTGCATGCCTGAAGCAATCTATTGATGTAAGTGAGCAGTGAGGTGCTGTTAGTTATAAATAGGAGTTATTCATGGAAATTAATTATTACAGTCTTAGTTTGGTGATTTACTCATTAAGTTTAGACAGACCTGGCCTAGTTTAGTTTAGTTCTGACTTTTACTATGTTAGTCTTAGTTTAATCCTTGCTTAAATAAAACCTAGCATTGTTCAGTCCTCATGTATACTAGGTTCCCATCTACTCTGGGTTATTATTTTATCTACAAACAACTCATCATATTTGATTCCCTGTCAATATATGTAACAGAAAACATTTCACAGTGACTGTATAAAAGTCTAGGCCAAAGATCTGCCTTGTTTGCATATGACCTCAGTCCCAACGCCTAAGGCTAAACAGAAACACCATCCATTATGAGGAGTGGTTAACCAGCTCTCTCCCAAATTACAGTGACTCTGGGTTCCCATTTTACTGATTTAGCGGTTGTGTGGTTCCCCATCTCATGTTACGGACTATTATAGCGAGACAAACTCACGCAGGCCATCCTCCCCTTGTAAAAACTACCTCGCCATTTGGATTTAACAAGCACCAACCGGGTAGCACAGGGTAGCACTTTGAGGGAAAGTTTACTTATTTTACAAAATGACATTTCAAGTTAAATTGCCAGTCCAATTCGTTGAGCTATGATGGATCATGTTGCATTGTTGCTTCAGTAACACGGCCAGCTCCAGGCGAAGTCTTGACCACATCCTCCGTCATGGCAGGGGGAACATTTTTACCACCATGACCAAACAACTGTTAAATATGTTTTTTAGCAGATGACATTTGCTGAGCTTCGATGTTTTTAAATCAACAGGTTTTTAGTTTGATTGGCAGCTGTGAAAAGGTATCCAGATAACTTTGAGCATGTAGAGCTGACCCTGCTTTAAACCTGCTGGCACACCTCCTGTCTGCACCCAACCCCCTCCCAGTCTAACTCCTAGCCTATCCCAACAACATTTACCCTGCCCCAAACTCCTTTAGGAACATCTGTCTTGTTTTAATGGTGACCTATGACCTCTAGGGCTAAAGATAAGTTAACCTTTACAACCATGTCCTGGAACAGGCTACATATTCGCTTGTAATACTATTGTGTTGCGTGTGTGGACAGCTGAGTGGAATAAGACTGTAATAAAATAAGTTACGTAGACTTGGTTGAAGAGGGGAAAGCTACAAGTTTTAAAGAATTTCGTCTGTAGCTGTATTCCTCCTGTTCTGCCAACACCAGTAAAGGGATTTTCCTTCCCACCATCTCCGGCTATGGAAAGCTATTTCCGGATTGTGTCGTTCATTTACTTAGTTTGCTGAGCGCCCAAGAATGAGAGGCCATGGAAAAGTGAGTGTGGCAATGTGGCTTTAGTGGTAAAGACAGACACAGAGAAAGAGAGTATGTGTAAGAGGTGGATCGCTACGAACAAGCCAAAGCAAGGGACGTTTTTACAGAAATAGCACAAGTAAGAATCTCTGGGGGCTGCAATCAGAATGATGAACATGATGAATAAAAACACTGTCACCAATGTCCCATATGCTTCACAAAGACCAATGTTTCTCAAATAATGTTGCATGTAATAGTGGTAAAGGCATGTTTTGGTTGGTCCAGTTTGGAATTTAAATCATTCTTTCTTAGAATTTGCCCAGCCTTTAGTTTCGCTTTAGTTCCTAGTTTAGTACAGATTTTCAGGTTTTGTTCTTGGATTGTCTTTTACTCCTGTTTTAGCCCTGGTTTGGTCATAAATGAGTGGTATAGGTTTATCTCCACTTAGTCCCGGTTTTGTATAGGTTGTAGTGTTGTCACAATACTACAGTTTCAAGTTCCATTTTGATACTAAGGAAAAGGCTTGATGTATCAATTTTTGTGCCACAATCATAATAAAAACACTAGTTTGTTTAATGTTACCATGTGATATTATACTCGTTAAGATATTGTTAATCATAAGAACTGACAATTTTAGGGGAAAAAAAAGTAATTTCAATTAACCCTCCAAAAATAAACATAAATGTAAAGTGCTTTTAGTATTGACTAGTATCTAGTTATTGATTTTTGGAGAGATTGTGGTTCAGTAATTTACATTTGTCTTCATTAGTACCCATGCACGTTTTAGGGGGGATGTGGTGTGAGAGGTTTAAGAATCAGTTCTCCGTACAGTACTTCAGCTAAACACTAGACAATGGCTTCTGTTGACCTATTTACCTTTTGACATTTCATGTATTAGTTTAGGCTAACCCTCTGTGACAAGCGTAATTTCCAAAGAAAGGTGGTCATATGAGCTTAAGAGGCCTTCGACCTTCCAGCACAATGCTCTATCCGTGTTAGATGACCAAACAGGATTGAATCCAGTCACTAAACTCATCTTTGTTTTGACCCCAGGGGGCTTTACAGGAAGAATAGGCCAAAAGGAACAAGGCACATTTGAGCTCCCACATTTCATTATTGTATGTACACACCAGCCAACAGCAATAACCAAACCGCACTCCGCTATTTAAATTGTAACTGTATTTATTTTATTAGACTGATCTATAAAAGCCAGACAGATGTTCCACATGTGCAGCGCTGTGGTGGCACAAAGTTGGCTGTTAAAGTGTGTGCGATAAGCTTAACCCAGTTTCTCCAATTACTTTGCCATTAAATTGTGGAAAGGGACAATAAAACAGCTTTATTATCTTCTTTTTCACTATGAGAAATTCACCATAGTCTACTATAATGAAGACATTTACTTCATTTAGCTTACACTGTATGTTTGGGTAATTGTTTTAGTATTATACTGCACAAATACCAAGACCATAACGTAATGAATGGCTTTATTTCTAGTTTATTTCCAGTTTTATTGATACTGTTACTACTACTACTTTTTCAGAATTGGTTTTGTCAGTGGCATATATTATATTATGTAAGTATCTGTTCTTTAAAAGTATGTCTTGTTTTTGATTTCTGAGGTCACTGTGACAAATCTAGGCAGTCAGCATTTACAGTGTAGTCATCCCAGACCACAGGTGCAGAGTGGAAAATGACAGCAGTGATAACGTAATCATTATTTTGGAACATTTGCCGAACATGTTGTTTTAATAAATTTGGTGTTATGCATCAAGGGTCCTGTGTGTAGGCTATTCCTGATGTGGAAATTACTACAAAATAGAACAGAGCAGTGTGACTCCTGATAAGTTATATTATGTAAACCATTCTTGCTGTGGTAGAGTTGAAACAAGAAAATAACCAAATTCTAGAGAAGACAGCAAAGTAAAGATTTGGCTTTCCAAGTATCTCCAAAAGCTGCAACTGAATAAGTACATGATAGATAATAATACAAACCGGCCACCAGAAAAGTAGCATAGTGCATCTTTAATGACATTTCTACAACATTTTGCTTATTTATTTGAGTATGTATTGTGTTATTGTGAAGCACTATATCCATCCTCCTATTTAAATTACAGTCATAGTAGTAGGAGGAGTGGGAGTAATCCACTCCTATAATACCGCAAACTTTTATTGCAGCTATTTATCAAATATTTAACTGTATGTCCAAGAACATTTTGCTCTTGTGTCAGTTTAAAAGAAACTATTTTGGTTACAGTCAGCTATGGAAAAGACAAAAATGTACTGGAATTATCATCTGATCTATACTTTTTCGAACTTCCTTCCAGTTGACAAATAATCCTTGATCTTTTTAGTGGGGGTGAAAATCGGGACATGGAGTTAAGTCCGACCAATGATGATGCTCTTACTGTTCTGGGTCAGATATACCAGCCTCTGGCCTTAAAGTGCCAAGGTAAATCCGAACGCATGACGCAGAAAATGAGTTAACTGGCTCTGCACATAGCTCAAGGTTGTCTCATTTGCTCAGGTCAGCTCTGCCTCTATTGTTTCGTGCCGCGAGTTGTGTAATCCTAGATACATTTGGGCCTATCCTCTTATTGTTATGGCTCCTCACTGGCTGCTTAACACACTCTGAAATAACTTCCTTAAGACCTATGTAAGCAAATGCCACTTAAAGTATTTGTATAGCTGCACATGATAGTAGTGATGTGTGCTTGAGTGTGGGCGTGGGCAAAAGGTAGAGGGGATGGGGGGGCTATTGCGTGCGGTTTGTATTGTCAGCAAAATGCCAATCTGTTCTTGCAAGGTTATCCCATATGATCTCCCTAAATACACACGGGCCTGCTTGTCCATCTGGTTGGCAGTTAAGCACCCCCCCCACACACACACAACCACCACCACCCCTACCCCATCCCATTTGACACAGACCACCTTTACCACTAACCACCAGACTATAGGTTTGGACTTTAGAGGTCTTGGCTTTTACCTCCCACTGAGAGGATATGAAAAGTAACGACAAAAACTTTCCATTCTCTTGGATTTTTTGGATCAGTGTACTGCTCAATGGCTGCAACACAAGTACAGCGGTTTGGTTGCTCCCTAACAACTAACTTGACAACGAAACAATGCAATGCTCTTTGAGACAGAGGACACTAAAGATTCATGCACTCTTACACGCGCACAGACACAACCGGGCTGTCTTCCAATTTCCCCTGAAAAGTAAAAAAAAAAATTGTCCTCTTTCCAAAGAACTTTTTTTTAAATGAAAGATGTGACTTGGAACAGCCAGAGCCTCCAGGCCTGAGCAGAACTAACCTCGCACGCAGCAGCCCTCTAGACAAGTTTGGCACCCACACCAGCTTGTTGCGTGCTAACTCTCTCCCTACCCCCAATTCCTCCTTGCTATCCCGCTCTGCAATTATATGCTATGCTCCCACCCAAACATGCAAGAATAGGCCCTTCTCAGTCAACAGACAAACCGAGTCATTCTGTCCTTCAAACCATGACATCATGACCATTTGACTTCAGCGTGAAATTCAAGCTTAATTTAACTCTGTGTCAGTGGCAAAAGAGAAGAACTGGTGTGTCTTACGTTGGCCGTACTGGTGTGGTGAACAACAAGCAGTTCTAGGAAAATCTTTCATCTAATAACTAAACAAAATGAGATTCTTGGTTATCTAATTGGCAATGGATGACAAAATTATTTACTTTATAATGCATTTAATAAAAGTGTCTAAAAAGCTTTCCAAGAAGTAGAATGTACATTGGTTTTAATAATAATATTTGCTCAGTGTTATAGTACTCTCTAGCCACAGATAATTGCAGTTTTTATACTTTTTGTGCCAGTTCAACACTAAGATAAATGTACATAGTTGCATCAGGGCCATCTGGTTCAGGAAAAACATCATAATTACAATTATTTTGGACGTAATTAACATAATCGTTAACATGCAGAGGAAGTATAGATTTGCTATCATGAGTCCAGGTACAAGCTTCAAAAATTATTACTTCATTTTTATGTGCCACACTTTAATATTTTGTATGGGTGAGATTCTCTCTCAATTGCATTTCTCAAACTGCTGACAGGTCTTGAGAAAAGCACACCTCAATTTCAAAATCTGCCTTGCAACAGAGTGCCTCCCTCTCTGTCCTTGCCACTCAGGGAGGGGATCTTAATACTGAGTATGCATACATGACAGAACCGAGCCAATGACAGGCAACACCTCAACCCTGGCCAGCCCTGGTAACAAAGAGCCCCCTCGCTCCCACACACACATAAATAACCACTGCACACAGTCCCAGGCCGGGACAGGGGGAGAACAACTAGAGAAAGGGACTATTTAGGCTGGCTCTGTGCTCTCATGGCTTCCAACTGACCTTTACTGTGGGTCACTTAGGCCAGCCACAGCTAACCCAGAATGCCCTTCATACTCTCTCTCCTTCACACTAGCCTGAATAATCCCAAGACTGTTCTAGAAAGACAAAAGTTTATGGATTACTGTTTATTACTGTTAAAAAACTAAGAGACATATAGGCTCTCAAGATCTCCTGTCTAGAGCATGGGATGGTAGGCAGGGTTAAAGGTGAAGGTCACAATAAGGAGGGGGAATAAATCCTGTAGGAATAGCGACAATGGTTGCAATCCCTGCTGACAATGCTGCCTTTGTGGGCCCTGGGTTGCTTAGTGTGTCCTGGAGCTGTGCCTAATAGAGTTATAGTGCTGATGTGATGGCCGTGGAGCCGAGGAGAGTAGTGTCCTTTTATATAAAGGGGGCAACAGCCAAAGAGCTTGAAAAGAGCTCTCGGCTTCTCAATTTTGCTCTGCATGAAAGGCGCTGATTGTGTGAGCGAGGGGCCGAGAGAGTTTACCAGCTTAACTCACTGAGCTCGCAGCCATAACTGTGCTCTCCGCTGCTCACATGACTTTAGCTCAGTAAAGATTCACAGTGGACAAGACACATCAGCAAAGGTCAGCTTAGGTGGGCCAAAAGAAACAGACGTACTGAGTTTAATTTTATTTTTGTAAATATCACATTTACTAACAATATCTATTTTACAAGCGTGCATATGACAGGTTAGACTAATATAATATAATATTTTTTTTCTGAAAAACAAAAAAACTACTATTTGACCATTTCTGTTTATCATTTTATTTTATGTTTGGACATGGGCAGTAGATGTGACATAAAATCCATAATTATCTTTCAACCAAGAGCCTGTCTTACTTACTCAGTTACTGTTTGAATAATAAACATACTATGTGACTGATTGATGTAAGAACTATTATCTTTAAACACAAAACATGAGTCTATGTGGAATACATGATATTGCCCCAGCACCCAGACACTCAGCTGCTAAATGTTATGCCGTGGCATGCCACAGCCACCTCAGTTGTCACCTCTGCTGGTGAGATTAGTCTGTGGAGAGTCAAGTGACAGATGATGAGTGGTGTGGCCACTGGGTGCTACACGAAGCAGGACAGACAGCCTCCACACGCAGTCCATCTGAGTCTGCTGCTGATGTCTGTAAATGCAGCCTCCAATTTTACATTTCCTTCACCAAACACTAGGTTATTGCTTTTTTTTCTTTTTGGCTTTTCTTTGACCTCTGAAATGAACAAGCTATGTTTCCCAGGCCCAGCTATTTGAAGCTCATAGTTTTGGTCATCCAAAGAAATCCATTCCAACTCCAGCCGTTAGACACTGTCCGCACTTACATATCCACAATGGTAGGGTCCTGGGGGCCAGACCAGAGCCGCCCTGCTCACTGCCCACAGTTGAGTTGCCTCTGGCAGGACGACTGCATGCTTTGTATGATGGTTCTGGCCCCTGATCAGGGAAACCCCAGTCTCTCCATAGTGAATGTGGAAGGCCCTGCCAAGACCGTTCTGCCTCTCTTCAATGGTGGTAAGCAGCACACTAGAGTGAACTACAGCTCAAACTGCACACAAGAGCACAAACAGTATAGACAACAGTACACACAACAGTGCAGAGGGTGAGACCATGAACCAGATACTAACCTTAATGAACTGCACTAATCTCTGTCATAGCCTGTTGTGTTGCGTCTTTCAGGATCTGTGATGCAGACCAAAGAAAACAGTGATAAAATTGCTTATACTTTAAATATGACGGCTCAGGGCAGCAACCATCCCAGTCCCTTGACACTCTTTTATTTCTTGTAATTTGAAATAGTTGATGAAAGCTATTGAATTGAATAAGTAATTTAAAAAAATACATATTTTTTGTGGACAAAGACTATATTACACATTTGAAAACTTAATGCAGGTTTTCCACAAATGAAGACATTGAAACTGGATTAAAATGGGACTATGTTTTTTTAGTTTTATATATTTTTATTTTCTGTTGGATCCGGTATATTGAAGAGGTATTGTGTTCCCAGTGTTCCCACAGCACAGGGGCATATTGCAGTGGTGGTGTCAGGATGAGTCACACCAGCGAGCAGGCAGCTGGCAGGCTTGCACTATCAGCCTATCTCCTTAATCTTACGATTAGCCTTTACTGATCCCATCAGGGCTGTCTAGATCTGAGGTGCAGAGCCTAAAGGTTTAGCCCACAAGTCAGCCATCCCACAATAAGCAGCACATGATAAAAACACACACAGAAACAAGCCATTCAATTTACTGATAAATACATTGACACACACACAAACACACATACTTGGTTATGCTTAAAGAAGCTTAAATTTTTTTCTAAGAGTACTGGATACTTCAAGCGTACTTCATAAATATTACTTCAAGTACATGTGCAAATCAGTGCACCTCTGGTAAGAGTACTGTTACAATGTAAGTCAAGTAAGCTCATATTAAAAGTACTGCCTCTGAAAACTGCCCAGAGAAGTACCTGTTTATGTTCCGAGGGGACTAATAAGGGTCCTTGTACTTTTTCTTAATTAATTTCTGTTTGTCCAGCTTCTGATAAAAAGGAACTCTCAGTCTCATGGACATGTAAATCATTAATGGAAATCTTATATTTCTTATATTTACCCCAAAAGCTTTAGGCGGAACTTTGAAATCTGACTTCCCTCTGTGTAGAGCTTAAAATGAGAGTACAGTTAGAGGACAGCAGAGGCCAAAACTACAGAGCCTTATCTTCACAAAGAGTCCAGCCATTTGCCAGTGCTCCAAATTGATTTAGTTTGAATTCAGAGTCATCTTAGTCAGGCATTTTAGGAAAAATAGGCCGAAACATTTAACGGGTTAAAAAGTTACTCATGATTTAATGTACTTCAGGAAATATAACTCTTTTGTAGCCACCTCTGCCCATAGACTATATTGTTAAAGCATTTTGTGACAAAATAATATTATACAAGCATTGTGTCAATGGATCTAGTTATAGGATAACAGTTTAAATATCTAATTCCTCCTTTTGGGTACTCCTGCTTTAATTCCTTGCTTTGTGTAAAATTACAGTGTATCTTGATTAAAATGTCATTATTAAAATTGGGTCACAGATAGCAGTCAAAAGTTAAGAGGGGGAGGGGGGGAAGGGGGCTGGGGAAAAGCCAACGAACATGCTGTGGCATGCCCAAGGCCTCATACAGTTTAACACATAGACATACCCAACAGGTCTACATATGCACACCCATGTGAAGCTGACTTTGTCGTCTGAGATGAGTTTGATGTGATATTAATATAACTTTATTAATGGACTGTTTTGTTTGTAGAGACAGACATGGCCTGCATGCCTTGCAGGTAGCAGATATGATCATTTTCTTATTGGTTAGATGTTTGATGAGAATGGGGAATGTTGGGGGCAGTAACCTCCCTGGTCAAAAGGGTAACAGTCATAAATGCTGGGACACCAACTGAGCAGACCCCTGACCAGAGACCTCAGTTCACTCTCCCTGCAGCCATTAGCATCAACTCAGAGCTGTGCAAATGCACTGCCAACAAAGCATGTATTCATAATAGCACTCATATTGATACCAGCAAGGAGACATTTTATTCTTTGCTAGGGTTTACCACTGCATGTTACTTATAAGCTGAAATTAAAGAACAGTCTTTAAGTGTCCATTATTCCAACAGTCAGGATGCCATTTTTTCTTTGCCAGTGAACATGTCCAACAAGCTAAACTAGTATACCACTCATACTTGCCAAAAAAGGCCATCAACCCTGTTGAGAGAGATTCAAATTTCACAGAGACATGCTGAATCATGAGCCTAAATAATAATTATTCTAACTGTTAACAAATTTTAAATTAAATTATGCTATTAAATATGTATTGCATGCTAAAGCTGCAACCTAAATAATAAAAACTTTAATACCATATGTTATAACAAAATGGCAATGTTAGATTAAACATGAAATTAAAACTAAAAGGTTGGTGAATAGAACATATAAGTTTTGTAACTACTATCAAGAATAAGCCTACTAGGCCTCAAATTATTAGATTGGCAAGAAAGGTCTTGACTGCTGAATAAGCCCCTACTATACAAAGCAGTTAATTTCAAAGTTCATAGAATGTTATAACGTAGGCCCTATTCATATGTTGGGCTCTTGTTTAACATGTAAAAACATAAACGGAGATACTGTCACGTCCAAATGGTTTAAGGTTCTAAACTCGCTTTTTCCATTCATGCCCAGTGAGGCATTTTTCAGCTGTTAACAGTGGAGCATGAGGAGGGTGAATGAAACGATCTGGGTTGTACCATGACATTTCAGGGGCCATCTCATACGCGCATTCATTTATGCACTAAACTATAACTGCATACCACAAGGTGCTGATTTTCAGTTGTATCATAGTAAATAAGTCAGAAAAGTAACATCCTACTTTATGTGATCCTGTCTCTACAGTTCTTTTGGATAAAATGCACCCCCCTTTAGAAAGCTCGTTGGACTCTACCAAGATGATGTGACGAGCGACCCTTTAAAGTAGCTCCACTTCCGAGATGAAGTAAGTGGAAGAGCTTCGGCGCAGCGAGAGGACCAGGACAATCTATTTCTCAAAACATAACTTTTGACAATTAAACTCTTTTGTTTTATGGAGTCGGAGGAAACGCATTTGGCGTTTTTCCACATCTATGTAGGACGTGGCGTTTGTGTGTACTCTGAAATTGCCTAAAATCAAAAGAAGCAATTGTGCATTTTTACGCACAATCACAGCGGCAGAAAACTGGACCACTTTCTGCGAACAGGAATGGTTTATCCTTCTGAAGGCTTATTTTACATCGAAATGGATCAAGCACCACCAGGTAAGTTAGGGTTAAACTAAGACATCTATTGTCTGATCCGTGTTGCTCTGGACAGCGTTTTATTAGTGCATTCCTTATGTTATTATGTTGACAGCTCATTGACAATGCTTGTAATTACATTGATACATTTTGGGGTGCTCAAAATGCTGTGCAGGTGTCACTAAAGCGTTATAATGGAGTCGTTCTGGGCGCTGTGCTCCCCCAGTGGCATTGCCCAGGCATGCATAGCGCAATTCACTTGGCAATTACGTAATACCTTTCGGTGAACCAGCGCTCGAGCGTCAGTCTTTTCCTTTGTCCCGGCTCATCGGCACAAACTTGGCCAAAATGCGCATCTTGATTGCTTTGTAGCACATTACCGAAAAGAGATAGTCTGTAGTCGTGACAATCATGAAGGAGAAGAAATACAATTGAGACAGCGATAATGAACGGCGCATGAAACGAGCGCTTTGTTCTCCCTCTGCAGCCAGCCGTGGTTAATTTGTGCGCTAGCTCTGAAAAGTAGGCTAGAGGCAAACAGACTAGACGGCTCGTCTTATGACTTGGATCCTCACGAACACTTCATTTTCTATTTACATTTCACCGTGGCTGATCACTCTGTCTTCGTTTAAAATCAGGCCCGTGTTTATTTAATCATAATTCATAGCTGACAGTCTTTCTTTTTCTTTTCAGTCAGTGTCAGTACCATAATTCCAAGCAAAATGCAATTAGATTTGCCTGAATGCCCAAAAGTGTGACTATTTTCTTCACACAATTTGAAAATCTGTAGCGTGACACGTTCCTTCTTTCATATGCCTGTTTTATGCGCACATTGATTTAGCGCCAGTAGTTTCTTGGCAGCACACTGAAAGAGGAAGGTGTGCACATTTAATTTTGCTGAGTCCAGGGGCCGCAGGTTTTCGTTTAGCCTGCCACCGCTCTGCTGCACCTGCCTTTTATTTATTTTAAGGTCAGAAAAAGAGGAGAGCGGATGGTGGAGAAAACCCACATTTGGTTCGTTTCTGAGGCAGCGCTTGTGCGCCATGAAAGGCACTTTTGTCCTGCACTGAAATATCGCTTTCACCTCCCCTTGATGCGGTTTGTCCGTTTTTCATTTTTAGGAAAACGCTTAGTCTCAGGCAGGTTTTTGTTGATGGAAAACTTACTAGCGTATGAGAAAGTGAAATAATTATAAAAATAACAGAAGTTGGCCAGAAACATAATAAAATGGTATGCTTTTAACGTGAGTCCAACGTGTGCCAGAAGCAAAGGCAAGACATTTCCCCTTTCACTGCCCTAAAACAGCTGAATGCAATTACACCATGGCTTAAATCAATATTTAGGAGAATTAACACGCAAGTATCAACTTTCTACCCCAGTAATGAATCAAAAGGATGTTAGCACGTGGTACCTGTTGGAAACATGCCTGGGCTTGTCTAATCTTGACAGGCTTCAAGGAGCAGAGAGAGAGCAAGGAGTGGGGGTGACATGTCTGCACAGCATATATACAGGCCAATTTGGACCTGCTCTTAGTTCTATAATGGTGTAATAGCAATGTTAAAAAAAAAATTATGAACTTATTTTTATTCATTTTTTCATTTTTGTCAGCTCTGCCACCTCGGTCTGCAAAGCCAGTTTCTTCAAGCATCAACAACAACATTAGGCCAGCGCTTTCTCTACAAGATGCTGAATGGTACTGGGGAGACATCACAAGGTAAAATAGTTAAAAATTTGTATTATCAACATAATATTTTGCTGCATTTTTGCTCAGTTTTGATCTAACATTACGCACTGTTCAACAGAGATGAGGTGAATGAAAAGCTGAGAGACACACCTGATGGCTCTTTTTTGGTGCGTGATGCCTCCACAAAACTACAAGGAGATTTTACCTTGACATTACGGTAAGCATATTGGAAAATAAAAACTGACACCATTGTGCTTCTTACAAAAATGACTAATGTTTATTATAATTGTCTCACAGGAAAGACGGACACAACAAGCTGATTAAGATTTACCATTGCGACGGCAAATATGGCTTTTCCGACCCACTCACTTTCAACTCGGTCGTAGAACTTATCTGGTATTATCAGCATCATCCGTTAGTAGAGTACAATGCAACGTTGGACCTTATGCTCACCCATCCAGTGTCTCGCTTCCAGGTCAGTATGCTCCCAATTTATTAATATCAAGGTTACCATATTTGTGTTTACACATTTGTTATAAAATATCTGATTTTGGATTTCAGGTGAATGAAGACACTGTTGATGTGGCTGGGAGAAAACTTAAAGAAGTGCAATGTCAGTACCACGAGAAATCAAAACAGTTTGACCGGCTTTATGAGGCGTTTACTAAGACGTCACAGGTAAAACAATACCACATTTATTTGTATTTATTTAATTATCTTAAACTGTAAAAACATATCTGATGCACTATAAGACAAAATACACAACGCTTATCAGAGGTTTTATTGTGTGCCGTAGGAGATTCAGATGAAGAGAACTGCTATAGAGGCATTCAATGAGACGATGTTGATCTTCGAGGAGCAATGTCGAGAACAGGAGCGTTATGGAGAAGAGTTTGAGAGAAATAATCAATCAGAGGGAGCTGACAATGATCTGGAAAGGTAATTATAGCATCACATGTAAAACACATTCAATAAGCCAAACTTGAACTCCTCCTTTATTCTGGATTTTCATGCATACCATTAAAGTTTAGAGTCTGATGACCTTTTACATTTGCTCTGCAGTTTTCTGATAAATTATGAGAAGTTGAAGTGCCGCCTTGGGGAGATCTATGACAGCAAGATCCATCTGGAAGAAGACTTAAGGACCCAGGTAGAGGACTACAGGGAGACGGACAGGAAGATAAACAGCTTGCGACCTGACCTTATCCATCTAAGAAATATCAGAGATCAGTATCTTAAGTAAGAACAAACTTAGTAGCTTGGACAAAACATTTTTTAAAGATTATTAAGTATTACAAAAATTTTACTTATTTTTCTTTTCTCCAGCTGGCTTAATCATAAAGGTGTACGACAAAAACGCATTAATGAATGGCTGGGACTACAGAGTGAAAGCCTTGATGAGTAAGTTGTTAATAACAATTTTTAGATTTAAAAAGTATGTTGCAGTTGATATTGTGGTGTAACTAAACTAGCTTATTTTTGTTTTAGCACATACGTATTGAAGGGGGATGAAATGAACTTGCCTCATCAAGACGAAGAGAGCTGGTTTGTAGGGGAGCTCAGTCGGACTCAGGCAGAGGAGATGTTGCAGGGAAAAGCTGCCGGAACATTCCTGATTCGAGAAAGCAGCAAACAGGGATGCTACGCCTGCTCTGTTGTGTAAGTGGAGCATTTTTAATATTATGATAATGAAAAGGAGCAATGTACTAAATGCTATCAATGCAGAGAACTAAAAACTGATTCTAGTTTTGGATCATGTCAAAACAATTATTATTATTTTATTTCTAGCCTATATCAATTTGCCAACATAAAAAAGCTGTTCTGTTACATATAATAATAATGTTTACCTTTTACGTTGCAGGGTGAATGAAGAAGTGAAGCATTGTATGATCTACAGTACGGCTCACGGATACGGATTTGCCGAACCCTATGACGCCCACTGCTCACTCAAAGACCTCGTCCTGCACTATCGCCTGCACTCCTTAGCACAACACAATGACGCGCTGGATGTGCGGCTGTCCCATCCTGTGCACGCCAAAGGTGCAGACAGTAAAAAGTCACATGCAGAGGAACATAAACTCTTACAAACTCCCAAACACCCGGCGGGACTTCTGCCTGCTGCCCCAGAGATGTAACCACAGTGGACAGGCACTAATGGACATTTTGTTTACTGTTACATGCAAGAACGACTGCATCGAGGTGCATTGTGTAAAAATGTTTTGCACTACAGTGATTCCATCAGTTTTTGTGAACGCAAAGTTCACAAATGAAGTGGGACCGGAACTTGAATGTCAGCTGAAACATAGATTTTTTTATATTTTTTATTTTCAGAGAGACTGTTTAAGCTTTTACATTTTTTACGTTTCATTTTGGCCGTTCATTGGGATGTTGTCTATGAGAAATAATTGCTCAGTCGCATCAGGTGCTGCACTTTTGACTTCGACTTCCACTCAAGTTGATGTTCCGATAGATGTTATTAATTCTAGCTCTAATTAATTCTGCATTTGCATTCGTCAGAAAAGACATGGTGCTGTCATATTGATGTGGTTGACCAAATTCATTTTGGCATAAATGCTACATGCAGATAATAAAATGTATTGGTGCATTTTGACAATTTGATACTTTCATTAAGATTTATATTCAACACAATGGATGATTATGTAGCATTGTAATCCTTTAGAATGAAATGATTGTAACCTGGTGAATACGTAGTCCCATTGACCAAAGCACTTAACTTAAAGTTAACACACATCCCAAGTGTATTTTGAAAATTGTATTTGAGCAGACGATAGGGCAGTTTGATGTACACCTGCTGATGTGCTGATCAAAACATAATCTGAAGTACTGTATGTAATATTCTGTTACTCAAAGAAGTATAAGCTTTTTGTATTCTATCTATATCTATTTTTTCTATAAACATGCCACAAGATGAAAGCTTGAAGAAAGTGCAATCCAACAGTATTTCTCTAAAACGTTGCAATGTATGATAATGATGGTGACGCTGTTGAGAGGTTGCCACAAAAATGCACTCTCTTTGGTGGCGTTGGTATGATGTGGCCTCCTGTGTCTGTGTGAACTGCCAGAGGCCCGGAAGTATCCTGCCTCCATTACTTGAACTGTGGCTTTGCTCGAGCTATGAATGTTTTTCGTGACATGCAGCCTACATAGCTAAAGAGAAGGAATCGTGTTGAACTTGGCACATTTTTTTCAAGTTTGATGACAATACTCTTTAAAAAACATCTATTTAAAATGTACTATGGAGGATGGTCTATTCAATGGAAAGAGGGTGATTCTGCCTCTTATAAAATACAGTGGGTTGGAAAATACTCAAAAGCAATGTGAGAGCCTGACTTTTCTTGCTGAAAGACAATAAACTGATAAAGGTTTTGTCGACTATTCATATTGTTTTATTTGTCTAATTTATGTGAGTGTTCTAGAGTTTGGTAATTGCACTTAGCAATAGTCTTAAAAAATACTATTGATAGAACAATGTGAAAACCTATTCAGTTCTGTAAAGGCAATAGTACTATGACGCAGTGTTAAAAAAAATGGAGCCCAGAGCTGATACAAACAGCTCAGTTATGTCTTAGTTCAGTGGCAAATGTGCACAATGGTGAGTCATTACAACGCAAAAGGAAATACTTTGCTAAATGATCTTTTGTTCTTGGTGCGAGTGAAATCGGCATGTCCGGTTTGTATCTTAAAAATGTACAGAAGCATTAACATTCCAGTGGAACAATGAACAGGATCCCCATTAAAGCTAAACATTTTGTTCTCCACAGAGTACTGACCTTTACTTGAATTTCCCAAAGAAAGATTTACTTCTGCAATAATTAAAATCACTGTGCATGGTACAGTATTTTAAATGTAACGTAAATTTTATATTTGCAACGCCTGGAAATGATTATGGTGATAGGAGTTTTTAAGTGATGAATTGTTATCTTGAATGTACCATCTGTCTCTGCTGTAGCCATAGCAGCCTGACGGCTTATCCTTGGGTCAGTGCTGAGGGCAAAGGAGGACACTGTGGACAGATGGAAGCGAAAGGGAAGTGCTGAACACAATGGCAGGACATGTGAAAGCAAGGCCTGTTTAGTTTGGCCTTGCTGTAAAGTCAGTGAAAATGTTCAACCTAGGAAACGCACTTTAGATTTCTGGCCTACTTCATGGTGAAAGGAATGTTGACCAACTGTAAACACCAGCCAAAAGGAGCTGCTTCACTTTCTCAGACTGGGACGGCAGTGTTTCAGGATTCAAACAGGAACTGCACAGTATATAGTAATGAAAGCAGTCCTGCCCAAACCCCATGACCAATTCAACAGGTGGCCCATTTCAGTCATCACTTAAGGTGTGTGTTAACTGGGGATTAATGAGATGCAAGGGGGAGGGGCGTAGCACGGATTACCTCTTGTTACCTGTGTCAGCAAAGAACAGAGCTACATGGTGAAGAAAGATGCAAGCAGGCGGCTGGCAGCAGAGGACCTTCGCACGCATAGTTTGGAGATGGACCAGAGAGGACAGTCTGTACCAGCGCTGAGTCACCCTCGGGCCGCTGCTCCTACAAGTGTGTCAGAATCAAGAGACAGCGAGAGTGGGATGAGAAAATGTGTGGAGGAGACCAAAATAGAAAGAACTCACAGAAATGTGTAAATCTAAAGGGTATCTTAAAAATACAGAACAGGCCAGAAAATGCAGGATCTCTACTGAAAACTTCCTCCCCGCTCTATAAACTTATTTAACATGGGCTACATGGTTTCCCAAACGATACACACTCCTATGATAACTCACCTAGCTTTCTCTCTTTTCCACCTTTGTATAGAGGTGACGTGTTTATATTTTCAGAGGTGATTTTGGTTTATAGACCACAATTTAATTACGTCTTGGGGGATGTGCTCCGAGTGGGGGGAGCAAGAAGAATTGCCTTTGGAGTCACGCCTAAAATACACACCATCAACAGTCTCGCAGGCCTCAGAAAAGAGGTTTTTGCTTTCAGTTTAGCGGCAGCCAATCGCCACCTCCCTCTACCCTGTCTCCGTCTGAGTCCACATTTTCACACAGGACGACCAGCCAATCAGAGGCGGATTTTGTATTAGCACCGGCCAATCAGCGCGCAGTTGCTATGTTGGAGGCAGAATCGATAAGAAGACTTTTCCCTTACTCTTTTACTAGCACATTATAGCCGGCTTATAGGATGGAGACAAGAGATCCTGCCAAGCAGCATACAAGCTCAACATTCATTGGCTGCCCTGAATCCCGCTAAAGATCATTACCCACAATGTTACCATACAAACAGTTTTAGTAGGCTACTTGTGTTGTTTATATGGCATGGTTATAGAATTTAGGCCTGGGACAAAACAGAAAACCACTATGGAAATGCCATATTGACAAAAATGAATATTTTTGGAGGATGACAATAGCCTTTTTAGACAGTATTATAGCAATCTACCAGAAATGCCATGTCTTGTCTTTATGTAGGCTTAAATATTGACGAAGTCACTACAAAACTCTTATTTGAAACATTACACTGCAGCTTTCTTTTATATTAATTTTCAGCACTTTTGGCACTTTTAATTAGCCTATGTAGTATTATACATTATATGTTTTATTTTATATTTCCACCCAAAGTACAGCGATTATACCTTTTTCAATACATCTACCATCTCTAAAAACAACTTTTAAAGGTGGCTAACTGAATAGGCTAAGTGTAATATTATATAAGTGTAATATTATTTGGAGTCATTATACCACAATTATGATGTACATACGGAAATCCATATTCTTAGCTTCAATAATCTTTTAGGCATATTTGGTACAAAAATAGATGCAAGTGTTCATTAAAAACAGCCATGTTTTATGTTGTTTGAGTCTCTACAAGACAAAAATCTAGACAAAAAACAGTAAAAAAAAGATGTAACTGTCTCAGTCCTTGTGTCTCCTTGTTGTCTTTTTGCCCTTCAGAGAGGTAAAAGTTGCAAAGCTCCCTTTGATATGGAAGAGAGGGCAAAGTGACCGTATAATAAATCTACCTTTGAATTAAATAAAATAAAACATCTGGTTGTATTCTATTACCCACAATACAACCAGATACTATAATACCAGCTGATGGTCTCCATGGGACTTTTGTGTGGATTCTCCAATGTTACACTGTTAACTTAAATATATCTTACTTTTGTTCAATTATTATTATTATTATTTTATTGATAAGAAAGAATATTTTGAAATACATGCATTCTTACTGCCAGAATGTGCGTGTCTCCACATATCTGACCTGTAACTTGGCCTGATGGCATCACTGGTTTGTCTTCATGGAGATGAATGATTAATTCCTTCCAAAAGAAAAGTTACATAGTGCTTATAATTATTGAGACTCATTTTATTCAGGCAAGTAATATATTGTATACAGTACATTTCCAGTCTTCCTTCTTATACAATGCATTTTTATTTACGGTGGTGCACATTCATTAAAAAAAAAAAAAAAAAAGACAAATTTGTGTGTTTTGGAATGATATAGCATTTGAAAATGTACATGCCTTCCATTCAATCTCCTGGAGTTTTATTTAAGGATCTCAGCTCTCAGATAAATTAAACATCCAATTTGTCAGAGTGAGAGAGGATTCAGAGTTCAAAAGGAGAATCACTCTTCCCTTCACTGCTGCATATACACAGTCACACTGAACTCCAGCCAAGACAAGATAAAGAAGGGTTATGCAGTTCACAAGTCCTGTCAAGGGAGGACAGGAGCCTGAGTCAAGCCATTGTCTAAGCAAACATTTGGAGGACATATGTAAACGTGTTTAAGAACACAAATATTGTACACGCTAGGCTAAAACATGAAGTCACCTGCTTTGTGTGCCTCACCTGAACCAGTTCTGCAAGAGACTGATACTCAACAGACTAAAAGACTACAGGTTTTGCTACAGTAAGTCATTCACCACTAACAACAATAACTATGCTATTTTAATATTGGGGAAAAATGTTTTTCCATTGCATTAAACATTAGTGAAATATTTTGGCTTTTGTTATATTACTATATGATGTCCTAGTGGCATTATACAAATTGCATACATTATACAAAGATAAAACTGAACAAAAAAACTAAACCGGTACAATTATTAAATTTTTAATGAAATCATGATGATCGGTTGCAGATTGGCAGAGGGTTTTTAATCGACAGATGCACCAGACAGTCCTGTGTAAATAAAACTATTATGTTTGGACTTTGAAGGCATAGATTTGCTGTTTAAACTGAAGCCTAATCAAAATGATCTTGAACCATATTTATTTGATTTTATAGTTAAAAATATATAATATAATATATATAATAAAAATAGATAAATAAATAAATAAATATGATGAAATAGTAAAAGTAATAGAAGTTGTAATAATACAATTCTTTATAGCCCAGTGATTCTTATGTTATTGTTGAGTGCAAAAAAGATACAACCAATTTCTGTTTTCAAGATACAGTCATTTTATGAGGTTAGTTGCTTCTTAATCGCCTATAGTGCATGATTATTGTATTTTTTAAAAAGCTAATTGTTCAGTTATTGTTGGATGACCTTTAGAGAAACAGGACACACTGGAAATTGAACAATACAGGGCAACTCTATGAAGGGTGCAGGTGAAGGGGTGGCCAGGCTGGCATGACTTTTAACTAGCTGGTGCAGGTGCCACCTGATATTCTTAGTAAGTAACCTACATCATCACCGTATCTGGCAAACACATTGAATGCAAGAAATACAAGTTTTACAGATGCTAAAGAACTTGTACTTCAAGTGTGTGAAATGTCAGCCTACTTACACAAAATTCAGTTTCTTATATTATTAAAAATGTCTTGTGTAATGTCTATGTACGTACGTACGTACGTATGTATGTATGTATGTATGCTTTAAATAAAAAAAATAATAAAAAAAATAAATAAGGGATATAGTAATAAAATACATGGTTATTTGCTATGCTATGCAATTAGATTTGCCATGTGTGGGAAACTTTTTAAATTGAAGGTTGTAGCTTACCAAGGCTCACGTGGTCCAAATATCATGGTTATTATTTTTGAATGATTAGTTGAGGGTTTTCAAGTTTAAATTACTTTTACTGCAATGCCATCTAGTGTTGATAGTGGGACCTGTTATAGTTTCGATTGGTTACTCGATTAGCTATACCTACAATCTTGCAGAGCAGACCAGTCGATGCAGAGATATCGATTGACAGCCAGCAGGAAGTTCCCTGCATCATCAATAAACTTATGGGTAATCCGCCGTTATTACTGAGTAGTAAACAGTTTGTATGTGTGTGTATGTTATGTGCTCGCAGAATTTAGAAACAAACTTGACATAACTTCCGATTTCGTAAAATTCGTGCTTTCTTACTCAAACTTTACCTTAGCATAAATGCTACCGATTATTAATTGTTATTTACTGTGGTTTGCAAACACTTGATATTTTGATTTTTAATCTTCAGTATGACAATTTATGCAGAACATTATCTATTTGCCTCTTCCTAGAGCTCAAGGCGTGTATCCCGTGTTAACACAGCCCTTGCCTGTCCAGTGCCATGTCTTCCTCCTCAGCATCTGTGAGTTGTGGGGGCGATGGTGGGGATGCGGCCCGTGCATTGGAGCAGGTTGTCCTGGCCTCTGATCGCTACGCTAGACTCATCCTGGAACAGATGAACAAGATGCGGCTACGCCATGACTTCTGTGATGTGGGACTGAATGTGGGGGGTCAGGTATTTAGGGTACACAGACTTGTACTAGCTGCTAGTAGCCCATATTTCTCTGCACTTTTTTCTGGAGGGATGAGAGAGTCAGAAAAAGAAGAAGTCCGGATCCATGGAGTTGAGAGAGAAGTCTTTGAAATTTTATTGGACTTTATATACACAGGTAAAACCAAGTAGACTGTAGTTTTCACATGATTTGGGTTTGTGCTTATTAAATTGTTTGTGTGTTTCTCTTTTTTTTTTCTTTCATTTGCAGGATTGATAAACATAACTGTAGAAAATGTACAGGAGTTGATGGTGGCAGCAGACATGCTTCAGCTGACTGAAGTAGTTTCTATCTGTGGAGAGTTTCTGAAGAGTCACATGGACCCATCCAACTGTGTGGGAATTTTTCAGTTCTTGGAACAGATTTCCTGTATGGAGATGCTTGAATTCACAGAAAACTACGTTCATGTTCACTTTTTGGAAGTATGAACCACATTTTTTTACCCAATTCAAAATTAACTCTTGAATCTGCCAACAAAACAGACTGCTTAAAGAAGTTGGATTGTTGAATTGATTTATGGATTGTTGTATGCTTTTGTGCTTCATTTTAGGTGTGTACCACTGAAGATTTCAAGGGGCTGTTAAAGGATCAGTTAGTAAGGATACTCAGAAGTGAGGAGTTGAGAATAGAGGACGAGTATCAGGTTTTCACAGCAGCGATGGACTGGGTTCTTCGAGATCTGTCAAAGAGGAAAAAATACATTGTGGAGGTGTTAGAACCAGTACGGTTCCCATTACTCTCCCCAAAAAGACTTTTTAAATATATTGAAGGTAAAAAAAGAGATTTAGCATTCAAAAATAACAAATTAAAGCCAATGAAACTAAAAAAAACTTGTCTCTTTAAGATATAGCTGACTTTAGTCTACGCGTGGCACTGCAAACTCTGTTAAAGGAATACACTGAAGTACCAAAGTCTCCAAAAGAAAATAAAATGTATAGCCCCCTACAATCAGTCAAGATGAGACCTAGGAGAAAAGCTCGGAAATATCTCTATGCAATAGGTATGGTTTTCCTTTTTCTCTTTTCTCATAATACTTAGCCATTAATTAATACGTTTGTGACATGCTTTTATTTTAGGAGGATACACCAGACTGCAAGGTGGCCGCTGGAGTGACAGCAGGGCCTTGAGCTGTGTGGAGCGATTTGACACTTTTAACCAGTATTGGACCACTGTGTCGTCCATTCACCAGGCTCGCAGCGGGCTGGGGGTTGCTGTATTGGAAGGAATGATTTATGTGGTGGGAGGTAAGCCAATTAACATTTTACCAAATTCTTCTCTAATGAATCTCTAACATTTGTATGACAAATTATTTGTAATTGACAGGAGAGAAAGACTCAATGATATTCGACTGCACTGAAAGATATGACCCAGTCACCAAACAATGGGCTGCTGTGGCTTCTTTGAACTTTCCACGATGTGGAGTTGGCATTTGCCCATGCCATGGTGCTCTATATGCACTGGGTAAGGCCATCCACCTTATCTTTTTAAATAGCAGTAGCAGTACTGCTGCACAAGCCAAGTAAGCTTATATATATATATATATATATATATATATATATATATATATATATATATATATATATATATATATATATATATATATACACACACACATGTATACATATATATATATATATATATATATATTATTGTGTGTTTTTAGTTTTTCATATATTTCTTTATAAATGAAATTGTAGGAGGTTGGATTGGTTCAGAAATTGGAAAAACTATGGAACGTTATGACCCCGAGGAGAACAAGTGGGAGGTCATTGGTAATATGGCAGTTCCAAGATACTACTTTGGCTGTTGTGAGCTACAAGGTATCTTTTATTGACGATAATCCTCACAAGGCTCAGAATTGCTCAAGTACATTTATACTTATCATAACAAATAGATTAGATAGTCCGTCATTGCACTGGCGTAAGCACTGTTGTCTTTCAGGGTTTATATATGTGATTGGGGGAATCAGTGATGAAGGCACAGAGCTACGTTCGGCTGAGGTGTATGACCCCATAGCTCGTCGATGGACTGCCCTGCCAGTCATGGCCACTCGGCGAGCCTATGTAGGTGTAGCCTGCCTCAATAACTGCATTTACGCTGTGGGAGGATGGAATGAGGCACTTGGTGCCCTTGAGACTGTGGAAAAGTATTGTCCTGAAGAAGTAAGCAAAAGTTTATCATCATGTGTTCAAACTCATGATGTATTGTTTCTTATTTTACCTCTTACCATACCTTAACTTACCTCCCTACTTACCTACTTCTGTATACAGGAAAAATGGACAGAGGTGGCACCAATGTCAACAGCACGTGCAGGAGTATCAGTATCTGCAGTTAATGGATTTCTTTATGCTGTTGGAGGCCGAGCAGCAAGCAGAGACTTCTCTGCACCAGTGACTGTAGACTCAGTGGAGATTTACGACCCTCACCTGGACACCTGGACTGAAGTGGGCAACATGATCACAAGCCGCTGTGATGGTGGCCTGGCTATGTTATGACAATCAACCAAAAACTAGAGTGGTCTCAAAACTCCTTCAGACTGTATAGATGTGCACCTTAGACAGAGACAGAGTGTAAACCTACACCTTTGCTATGTATGTCTTTTCTAAACCTTTTACCATTCACTGAACCTGTTTATAATGCACATCTAAAAACTGTTTACATTATGTTTATACTTGAAACCATAAACCAGTTGTTTATTGAGGAAACACTAGACATGTATGTGTCATATCAATCTCATTTTGTACAGGTTTCCACTATAACTAGTTGTCTTTCTATTTCTATTTATTTATATTAATGTGATGACTTTTACATGAGAATGTAGCCTGATAGCACTTTGAATTGACGAGTTGTGTAAGCTTTTGTGCCTCATCATGTCATAAAAATACAGACTAGCATATATTTGCTATGAAGTTATATATACGGCAATTACTAAATATGCACTGCATGACTTTTCCTAAATGTTCCAGTTACCCAAAATATGCTAAGGTAGTCCTCACTAAGCCCACCTTAATATCTAGAAATTGGTCCAACAGGTTACACCAACAACACTGAAAGAAGGGTCAAATATAATGCTCAAATTTCCCTACGAAAACAATAAAATATACCTTAAAGGTTGTATAGAGGATTTTCCAAGGAACGAGAAATCCAGCGACTGTTTGTCCTTTTTCAAATGTTGCGCATGCGTGAAACCACCCCCCCTCCCCTACAGCTCCTACGTAGAAACGCCTTCTCCCGCCTCCTCACTACGCCAGAAACAGGTTTGTTTACAGCCAGTGCGCTGCACATGACTTGTAAACAACTAACTACAGTGTTGGTTAGGCAAGGCGGAGAAGTGAGGAGCGGGTGGAGCGGGTGTGCGGACATTTCGTTCGCGGACGAGAAGTGAGGAGCAGGGAGAAGAGCGGAGCAGGGAGAGAGGAGAGAGGAGAGAGGAGAGGGGAGCGGTGCGCGGAGATTACGTGCCCGTAGAAGTGAGGAGAAGGGGGAAGAGCGGAACGGGCAGCGGGGACAGGAGTAGGAAAGGGGAGCAGAGAAGGTTGCGCGGAGATTCAGTGCGAATGAACTAGCTACAACACGCAGCAGCAAGCGGACTCTTTCTTTGCCTTGAAAATTACGTTTTCAGACATAGGATATCGCTTTCGTGTCCTGAAAAACGTTTGACTAGCTCTTGGAAATAAAGTACGTTTTCATAATAAGCAGAAGTTACCTGTCCAGGAGTAATTTGGCGACCAATGCGTCAGTCTTTAGACCCTGCGTCTGCTTCAGTCGCGCCATCGCTGGAATGAATCTACAAGAATCACCTTAGTTTGGCTTCGCTGCTTTTCCCCTTGTCTTCTTCTTTCAGCGACCTCAAAAACGGACTTTCTTTTGCGGCTAACTGCTCCTGGATTCTTGTCTGCCATTGCAACAAACTTTGTGCTAACTGCGAGGAAGATATAGGTCAAAAAAAGCCGCTAAGAACTGTTGCGTTGGTGGAGTAAACAGCGTCTGTGCGTCTTGCGTCTGTGGACTGCGTGACAGGCGTACGTAAACCACGTACCGGCGGCGCGCAGGCAGGTCAGTTACGCTAGAAACGTAGGGAGTTTGATTGACAGCCTGTCAGCTAACAGATAACGAGGCAATGTCGTTATCTATTGGCAAATGTTTAGCTGGCCCCACCACGTCCAGAGTTGATGAATTTTTATTCTCTTTTTTTTGGTCATCATAATTACAAGGCTACTGCACCTCTATAATGCTATCATTGACAACTTGAAACAAAAAAAAAATCCTCCATACAACCTTTAAGTAAGGCATTAACATGTCCCATATCACAATTACTTCAGTAGACTACGAGCCTACAATTTCTTGAAAAACATACATTTTTACTCACCTGGGTCACCTCTCAGATCTGTAGCTGGTGGTGCCACCTGTGCTTCTTAGTAAGAGAAGTTTAATACCATACTGTGGAACATTCTAGGCAAAACAGTAACAATTGCATTGAGATGAGTAGGTGGCACACCACAACACTAGATCTGCACTTAAACTACAATTACAAATTATATTCAGCCACAATTTGTGTTGTTGCCAAGACATAGTTCAATAAGAGACCAACCAACCAATCATTTGCATGTTTTAAAATTGTTTATTGTTTTACCTTTTCAGAATATATATTTTTAAGTGCAAGTGTAGCCACAAGTGAGAAAGTAGCCACCAGTGTTAGGATGGTCCGCAGTGCTTTGAACCAGGCAGGGTATTCAGGCAGGAGGGTAAGGTCATAGTGCAGTGACAGACCAAGTCCCATGATAACAACCAAAGCTCCTTCTGCAATGTTGTCCCGGCAGAGTAATGCCATCCAGGCCAGAAGTGATGGCACCACACTATTTCCCAAGTTTTTCCAATCAGGTTGGGCAGGACTGCCTTCAGGAAGAGCAAAACCCCAGCGTGCACCTCCAAGAAATGACACAATGGATGCTCCATAAACCATCTGAGCATAAGCGACTTCAGGGTAGAAGGTACTTGTGGCTACCATTAAAACTGGGGCTGACATAAAGGGGATGAGCCCAGAGAAACCTAGATACAAGGCTGGTTTGGGACTTTGGAAAAGAGCTTTAAGACTGAAGCTGTTTTTTTCATGTTCTTGTGGATTTTCTCCTGTAGCCCTCTCATGACAGAGGCATGAAAACCTCCAGGTGATGGGTCTGGTGCTCAAAAAACTGCTTTTAGGGTTCCATCTGTGTGGTGATGAAGGGAGGTGAAAGAACACATGGGAGTTTGTGGAGAGTTTATGTGATCTGAATGTCTGCTTTTGTAAGTATCTCCATACCGTCACCTTAAATAGAAAAAAGGTATAATAACTATTAGAAAAAACTTAAATATAAATAAATGACAGTTGTTTTTTCTGGATACAACATCCTCACTCACCTTTGTAGTTATGCCTCTTGATGCAAATTTTAACATGTCAACCTGAAACAAAGACAGATAAATTATTTTTATTGTATATACTTTAAAACCTTATTAAAACCAAGTCAAACGACCAAGGCTAACTGGTTAGCTAACGGCTACGTCAATAAGGCTACATGATATGATGCAATATTATGTGCTCGTACAATAAAAGTCGTTGCGCCAGGTGCTTACAGTAGGACCTTTTTCATTCTAACAGTGAAGACTAAACCAGTAGAAAACCTTTATTACTTGTTTACAGAGTACTCCACCTCCAAAGGTCGTTCCGCTTGATGGCTGTCATTTATCGATGCTCCATTAAATGCCTGCTTGTTTTACTAGTTTTCTTGAACGAGTTGCGGTTCTGTTATCGATTGGTTTGGCGGGGATATGCTGAGTTATGTTCAAGAGAAAAATATAGTTTTACACATGCTGCCCAAAGAACGTTAGTCAGAATTATGTTACCAATAAAATAAGTCCTATAACAAGATTTGATATGCAGTGCAACCAAATGTGTTGCTTTAAGATGGGTCATTTGTATTTGTACATACGTTTGTTTAACAGTAACACGTTGCATAAGTAAGCTTCTTGTTGAATGCAGCTCTATTAAGGCTCAGAATCCCTCAGTGCCAGCGCCAGTGGTAAGCGCTCTGAAAACCCAAACAAACACTTCTAGTCGTCATATAAATTAGGTTGATGGTGGCGTGAAAGTATAACCTCGTTGCTGATGTCCGGAAATGTTCATAAGAAGCGATCCACCACAGATTCTCTGACTCCAAAGCAGGTATCGTGATGAAAGCCTGGAAAGTTAGCTTTAGCCTTTAGCAAGCTGATGAATGTGTGCTGCCGCTGCTAGGGTAGCCATTTTGAAACAGTATTGGTCCAACGAAGCCAGGTCTGTTTACCTCCACACCGTGGTCCCGACGACAATTTGAATTGTTTATTTGAAATTCTTTTGGTGTGTAAAATGCGTTTGTAGATTAATTTGGGGTAAATCGTTTCGTTTTTTGAACCAGCCAGCATGTTTAACTGTGGTTCTAAACTGGCTAAGTAACGCTAGCATTTTGCTATCAACGAAACGCTAACCCTGAAGGTAGACAAACATTTAAAGTTAGCAAGCAACACAACCACTGAATAATAAAGATACAAACAAGCTAACCATTGAACATACTATTGCTCAGATTGCATAATAGGACGTTTAATGTCTCAGTTTTATGTTACTGAACTATTCGTTGTTGTTAATTCCTTGTTAGCTACAAAAGAAACGTGCATGTGTGTACAATTTGCGATGTTCCTGTGATTTAATTATGCCTTAAACAGGGTTACTGTTACTTAGCGTTGTATGAGAAGGTCTGTTGTATGTACATTTTAAACATGTCGGACAGCGAAAACTGTTATTGTTAAATACTTAAGCTCGTAAATGTGACAGGCTCGTTGATGCTGAGCTGTTACATAATAGTTCATCCCACTGCAAAAAACAGAGACTTGGGCCTCAGTCTTAACCTTATATTGCTATTAAACGTGTTGTATAAATTCGCCTTGTTTTATTAAGACGCACTGTTGATAATTACTGTTACATCGTTATGTGATTTTTTTCCCCATTAGCAATGAACTAAGACAGTCACGTATGATTTTCACTTTACAGTCAAACCAGAAATTTTATAGAAAGCATTGTTAGAAAATGTTGTTCCCTTTAAGTTTATACATGTTTATGGTGGTACTTACAGTCCTTGCTGATTATTATTATTATTATTAATAATAATAATAATAATAATAATATATGTATTGCAATTTTCTCGCTTAAATATGTCACTTATTGTCTCTACTAATCTAAATAGGACTGATTAAAGATTAAGATATTATGTTATTTGTATATATGTATGAGGATATAACATGCAAAATAATATTTTCAATACCAAGTTAGTGCTCACCTTGTTTTAAGTCATGGGGAAAATTTAGACTATGGAGAATCACAGTTCTTTGCTCTATTAATGGGAAACACTGTTTGCATTATATTTATGTTTAATGTTGGTATACACAGACTAACCTTGGTCTTACTTTTGTCTTGTTTTGCAGATCTACTTTTTCCTGTGCAGATAATAAGAATTTAACACTTGGACATCACTCTACACCTGTTAAACCGTATTTAAGAGAAGGACCATCAAAAACATTGTATTGATTTAAACTGGACGCATGTTATCACTTGCTCAATACCTTTCCCTTCAAGAAAAAGAAAATCTTTCTCATCTGTTGAACCCATTTGAAATCGACTCAACACTTGTGCATGACACAGAACGAAGATTTTGGGCTTGTGGCATTGGTATATCTGGAATAACTGATCCACACAATTGATTGCTTTAAACAGGAAACTGAAGAAAATTTAATGGACTTAAAACAAATGTGAAAGTGATAAGCTTAAGTTTAACAGAATGAGTAGTTCAGCAATGTTTAGGTCTCACTAACAAAAATTGAAAATGTCAGAGATGTAACATAAGGTGTTTCTTCCTTCTTTGTCATGTGACACTGAATACTGATGCATTGTTTTTGTTACGCCAAGACAGTCATTTTACCAGTTAAATGAGGTGAGCATTGTTTTAGAGCCCTCCATTGCCTATTCAAGACTGTCTCTGAAATATTTTTTCTTTATATCTTTGGTTCGGTAAATCTTACAATGATTCGGTAATAGGTTTGTCACACCAGACAAATACTGGCACACAGTGTGGCAGGACAACACCTGTGTCAATCCTTTCATCTGGAGGAACTGCTAAGAACTGCTGTCCAAGTTCCACTGCATAGCATTTTCATACACTTAACAACTCCGCTCTTCCACGCTATCAGGACAAATCAATCTTTAGATCACCTCAAGTCTTGTCACCTCAAAGTCCACTTACATTTGACGATCGATATTGGGATAAATTAGAACAAATGGAAAATCTCCAGTGAAGAACGCACCTTATTCGGAAGTGTCAGCTGATGGGAATTTTGATTTAAGATTTTAACATTGGAGTATTACCTTGGACAAAGCTGGAGAGGAAATTTTTGGGTTGTGCTGCTACCAAACCCTAACGGCACCCACTACGCATCCAGTGCCAACCGGCCTGAGAAGCGAAGCCCAGCAGAAGGAGAGGAGGCAAAGGACTTCAGAGCTTTGCACTCTGGGGTAACTAATGACTATATATAGCTATTATTCCTATAACTTAGTCCGCATGTGGATTTTTTTGCTAGAATTGTGCAAATTGCAGAAAAGCAGACTATATCAGTTCATATTTAGTCATATTGCAATAATTTAAACATTTCAGTACATATAATATTGTTCTTTGTTGCTTCACAAGTTCACAATCACCTATCACAGATGCTGCTATGACTTGTGGTCTATAATTACTGTGTCAGTTACAATGCAGTGTCATCAGTTAGAAAATATGCTTGTAGCTGTGCCAGTATCCAGTAAATAATCCTCACTTTTTCATGTTTGGTCAGATCCTGGCCATGAGGTTTGATGCCTCGTTCCACTGACCGGAAACACTGGACCTAAATGGCGCAGCATGACTTTGTCCCTGCCTGGCTTAATTTCTCCACGCCCCAGCCCGCCAAGGTAATGGGTTTTCCTCGATAATTCACATCTCCATGCAAAATTTGCATTATTTTTCCTAATTTTGAGCCTGTAGCATGCAGCTATCAAGGTTAGCGCTGAGCTGAGTGTAATTTATTTAGTAATCCACTGCATGAAAATATTTGTTTATTGTTGAATGCGCTGTGATCGCAAAAATTAAGTTATTCAAACAAAACTGTTTAACTGATGTATTGAATCCTTGAATCCCTGTCTAGTCCCCTGCTGCAAACCTCGAGAAACAAAACGAGCCTCACCACAGAGATGGACGAACGTCTGTGAGCCGCCGCCGCCACAACTCTTCTGATGGCTTCTTCAACAACGGCTCCCTGCACGCTCCAACGGGCAATACAGGTACAACTTCTTTCTTCATTTAATTCAGAAACACTTGGTAGTCTAAGATTTGTTTCACTGATTGGCAACCTTCAGAGTAGGGCTGGGCTATATTAAGATCCAATAGTGATCTCTGTGATGATCTGCTGCTTTGATGATTCATGCATTCACCAACACCTATTATTGGATCTCAACAACTAAAACCTGCTTTTAACTGGAAACAAATAGTAGTTTGTTAGTTAGTAACTGTAGTTTAGTTCTCCAAAGTGTAAATTTGTTCTTTGTTGTACAACACTATTCTATACATTCATACACATCAGGCTGTTAAACATTTTACACAGAACAGATTACATTAGAAAATATTGATTGATTGAATTATTTCCTACTGATTGGTTTGAGCCCAGACAACTTGTTGTACAGGAGAAAACATATGTCTTAAATCTATGTACAAAAATATTGTATTAATTTAAACAATAAAAAAATATTGTATTTAAGTAGTAAGAGTAAAAAAACAGTAGACACATACACGCATTCAGCCAAAAACACAAAGATAATTGGCTGCTTTGATTGACTTTGCATTCTTCCAGTCCCATCCCAAACAGGAGCCATTCCTGATATTTCAGACCTTGATATTATTAACTATGGGCGACCTTGTATAATACAAAATAATAATCCAATAATTAAATGATATAAAGCTGCAATTATTTTCTTGTCCTAACCAAAATTGTATGGCATTAAGCAAAAATGCTTAATGCCATACAATTCTAAAGCTACAGGTGGCAGATGTCAGGCCTATGTTTTTGCTTCAGTAATTTTGCCTTGTTTAATTTTTCTTCTTTTTGTTCTTTAAAGGTGATGGGTGGCAGCAGCTTCTGAGGCATGACTCTGTGGATTCCGGGGTGGCCAAAGGGGGGCACGGGGGTCTTGTGGGGGGCTCCTGTTGGAAGGAGACCCCTAATTGGCATGGAGCCCCACGAGGAGCCCAGGATAGCCACCATCATCAGGGACGCCAACCCAAACGGGGAGCAGGTGAAAGGGACAGGCAGACGGGGCACAGGCAGCGCAATGGCAACTTCCACCCTCGCAAGGGCACCTCGTATCAGGACAAGTTTCCCAACGAGGAACGCAAAGACAACAAGGATGACAAGCTCAAGTTTGTGGAAGAGGATTTTGTAAGTCACATGAAATTATTAGAAAAAGGGATCATCTTACAAAATGGGTCATCCTACCACTCTTAAAATTTAGTTCATTTGTTCTAGTCCTGACTGTAATCCATTGGCTCCACCTGGAAGTCTGGAATTATAAAAACATGTTACATTTTTCAGAATAAGTGGTGTACTTGTTTGGCATATCTGTCAGAATAATAGTTCTATACAAATATACAATGCACTAAATATTTAAGGACTTTCACTGAGCTCGGAGTGGATCATTGATAGAAACTTCAATTCAACTGAAATGTGCATGTTTATAAGGGTATTTGTTTAAAATGTAAGCATCAGAAAAATGTGATAAGACTGTGAAATTACCCCCTAAGCTGCAGAAATATGCCTTTATACTTAATAAGTTTGTTAAGTTTTCAATTTTAATCATCCCCCTTTGCAGCAGATTAAATGTTTTGTTATTTTACTATGAAGTATTCAGATATATTCAGATCATATCTTTAAACTAACTTTCTGAATATTATGGTTAATTAGATTTTTAGTTTTTGGCCTCGCTATAATGTTTCTTCAGCAAAACACTTTTGTATTTTGGTTTGATATCATTTGTTGGTGACTAATCTTGGGGTGTGGTATTCTTATACCTACAGAATAGCTTTGACTTGTTTTCCCTATTTGGTTTTGATTTTAAAATCTAAAAGTTGTTCCAAATGCTAATTGGCTGCAAGATGTGTATGTAATCCCTCAACCATTCATGTGTGATTCATAGCAAAATATTGTAAAATACTGAAGTTTTTCTATTCTATGGGGTATTTGTTTTATTCTTTGTTCTTCCATGTTTTTGTAGCCTTCCCTCAACCCTGAAACAACTGGAAAGCCTGGGACTCAAACGCGAGCAGTACCGCCACATGCTGGAGTCTGGGGTAAGTATAATGAAATGAAAAAAAAAAAAGCATCTTGTCAATGTTGGATAATGGCTATGGTATGAATTCCAGAAAACCCCCCAAGTGGAAAACAGATGGTTTCCAAGATGCTGGTTATCAAGAAGGTTTCCAAGGAGGACCCCAGCACTGCCTTTTCTGCAGGCTTTGCCACTGCTGGGACCCTGCCCAACGGCAGCAAGGCCCCCATCGCTGGCTCCAGTGTCTACAAGAACCTGGTCCCAAAGCCCGCCATGGCCCCCACCAAAGTAAGACCCCAATGCATTCACAAAATATTCATCCAGACAGTGAAGAATGTCTTGAGTTGCGCAGGTTCCCACAGTGGAGTAAGTCTGTATGCGTCCCCACAGAGCACCCAGTGGAAAGCTGGAGGAAGAGAGATCACAAAGTCTGGCCTTCACGTGCCAGGCCGAGATTCTGTATTCACCAGCCCCGTCTCTGCAGCCAAACCCAGCACCCCCAACAGTGCCCCGCAACACAACGCCCCAAAAGAAGTGAGCACCTATCACACTTCAATTGAGGTTAAATGTGTTCTTAAACACAGTATTGAGTGTGATTACAGAAATACAATCAGTATAATCTTAGTTGTGTGAATAGCCAAACAATGCACTGTACATAACACAAGCTTATAAAAATGTCATAATTGTTTTGTACAGCAGCAGCACCCTTCCAGCACCACACCTCCCATAGACATCGCTCCATCGAGGCTGAAGCTGATGCGCCGTGGTCCTGATCGCAAAAGTGAGTTCCTGCGAGCTCTCAAAGACGAGGGCACTGGAGAGCTGACCACGAGCAGCAGCCCAGGAACATCAGGAGAGGTTAGTACTTTTATTAGATACTTTTATTTATAATAGTTTATCTGAGACCATATTTTATATTGAATTACTAGACAAATGGACTTGTCCACCAAAATTATTTGTGTTTATTTGACAGGGAGAGAGCAGCACCCCAGAGCCTAAAGCCTACAGTGAGGAGGTCCATGAGAATGGTCTGTCCTACTCTCTGAGTGATTCAGACACTGAACATTTGTCCAGTTCCCTGGAAGCGGAGCACAGGTACCTCACTGCACATGGTTAGATGTTTATCAACATGACAGTAAGCATCACTGAGGTAAATGTGTCACTGATGTTTACAGGTTGCTGAAAGCTATGGGTTGGCAGGAATATCCAGAGAATGATGACAACTTCCTGCCTCTGACTGAGGATGAGCTGAAAGAGTTCCAGACAAAAACTGAACAGGTGAGTGGAAAGAGTGGAGGCACATATTAATATAATCTTACATATTTATATTTAAAGATTATAGCTAATTTGGGTTATTTCCATCTTTAGTCCTTCATCAGGTTGATGAGGTTACCTATGTCTATTTTATTTTTTCTTAGTTGAAGAAAAATGGCATTCAGCGGAATGGGGTTCTTCCAAGGGCACGGGGTGTGACCCTCCACTTCACCCCCTGGAGGAGTGTCGCGGAGGCGCATGTGGAAGAAGGGTCCGAGTCCGATACCAGTAGCAGCAGCCAGACCTCCGACGATGATGACTGCATCAAATCCTAACGTGGCTTTATGGAACAAAACTTGGCAGCCAACAGCATCTCAACATGCAATGCCCACTTCCTCTCATCTTTGTTTTTAGAGCACCATTTGAATTTCTTTTGATTTTTGTTGTTCTTGCACAAGGGAAAACCAATCATATCCCAGTGAAGGGGGGAGATTCCTGCTCTGCCAGATGTCACTTTCCCTGCATTACCTCCTTCACTGCAGCCCTGCCCTAAGGCCCCTCCCCTTCCTTCTTTACTTCCTGCTTTTGAACTGAAGTGTTTGTCAAGAAAAGAAGGGCAATGAATGCACACGTGATTCTGCTTTAAACAGACTAACTCATTTCATTGATGATGCTGATGACACATTAATGATATTAATAAATTGGTTCCCGAAAAGCTGTTTCAGTATGACTCTGGCTCCTGTGGTGTTTGGTTTTTATTTGGTTCTACAGAAAGGGTATGCTTGTTTTTTTTTTAATTTTTACAGTGTTACAACAAAGCTGATGCTGGTGGCAGGTTATGGCACGAATGCTAATTTACATCTGTAGTCCCTGAGCAGGTTGGTTTAAATACTTGAAATGTTAAATGTATATTTTTAATAGACATTAGATCATCTGAACATTCTAAAATCAACATACTATACCATTCAGCCATGCAAACATGGCTGAACAAAGTGTTGCTGTGCAAGTTAGAATATATTCTAATTACATTTGCATGTATGCCATACCAAGAGACAGACTTCCTCCAGGTGAGGACATGGAAGTCTGATAGTGTACCAGGCAAATATGCTAAGTGCAGTTTTACATTTGGGGACGCTCACTATGATCCGGAAGATGTTTTTCAGAGCTCAGACTAATCCCGTCTGGAACAGCAGCACAAAGAATTTTGCTAAGCAAGCAGTTTGGTTATCGAAGTTAAACTAATAGATTTGATTCCTTTCTGAAGTCATTACAGCTTGGATGTACAGCAAAATGAGATTCCCTTCTATTTTTTCAAAGGCTTCAGTCAATTCAAACTTACAGCCACTTTGAAAGTGCAAAAAAAGGGTAATCAAATGAAACACCAAGAGGGTCAATTGTCCAGTTTCACTAGAGCACCAAGGGGAAAGAAAAAAGTGAAGCAATAGTTAAAAATCCAAATAAACCCCTTTACAGTCCACAAATGTGTTTCTTGCAAAGGAATATATCTGACATCAGAGGGAAATTGATACTAGCCAAACAATTTCTCTTGAAAATATTTTTATGCTAAATTAAATGCATTTCATACAGTGTTATTGTTGGAAAAAGTTGAGATTTATGTTCCAGAACCCCGTGCTACAACATGAGACTCAGGACTTTAAATGATATAAAAAGTATTAAGTTTATTTATTCAAGGCAATGCAGAAATATGAACACATTTACAAATGTCAAAGACGTGCAAAAAAAGATGAATTCAGGTTGGTATGGCAACGTGGAAAGAGCACAGTCACTTACTGAAAAAGATAATGTGATTTGAGCAACGCAATTAAAACTATGCAGTTTAAAGATGCAGACCACATTTGTTTCATCTCACCTCTCCACCTCCATGCCATTACTATGTCCGTTTGTGTGACCATTTGGGTGGACTTCATTGGTCTCCGCTTCATCTTGTTTCACCTTCTTCACCTCCTTCACTGGACTCTCCTCTGGTTTCCTCTGAAAGACACAGCTTTGTCACATTCAATTTCATTCAAGCTTTTCATTCCTTTTTGTCTTACCTTTTTCCTCACTAAATGTGAGATGTCAGTTGCTGTGGTCTGTTCACTTGGTGTGCCATTAGCCTATGGGACAAAGCAATTATAGAACATTCCAAAAACTATTCAAAAACCTACATCAACAAATCACCTTTGTGGAGGTAAGCTTGTCACCAGTTTCAGGAGCAGCATTTCCATCCTGGTAAAAATTTTGATATTACAGTAACAAAACCCACTTTCCTTTAAACGTAATAACTCACCAATACACCCTTGACTGCTTCTGCATCTGTAGTGGCAGTTTTCTGACCCTCTGTAGCGTCTTCTATCTTCTCTTGGATTTCAGGCAGCAGAGCTTTAAGCTCGTCCATTTCCTTTCGCTCTTCTTGAAGAGCATCGGGGCCCTCAGCTTTGTCCATCAATTCCTGTAGTTTCTCTGCAGAAAGCCGCATGTTGAAATTAAATATGATAGACCTGAGTTATTGTAACAGTCCGCTTACCCAGTCTGCTCTTAATGACTGAGATGGAGCTGTTGAGTTCATCAATGGCCTGTTTGTACTGGCAGTTTAGGCTATAGGTTAGTCCCAGCTGGTAATGAGTCTCAGCCAGAAGACGGCTATCTGACTCCAGGTGCTTTAGCTGCAGTTTCAGACACTCTTGGAAATCTTCAATTGCCTGTGTGTAATTTCCTACAAACATATGCAGACAGCATATTAGACACGGATAAATCCCGTCAACTGTGTTTTAAATTAGGAAAATTACCTGATTCAGCAGAGACCTCTCCTAGTTTTAGATGAGTTTGGGCAGCCATGAGCTGATCCTCTTTGGTCTCTTTTCTAATTAGATTAAAAAAGTTTATTCAAGTAAATTTTCCCAGTGAAGTAGTTCTTAAATTGACAAACCTTTTGTAGATGACTTTAGCCACTTCTAACATCTCCCAAGCCAGCTGCAGATTCCCAACTTCTTCATCATCACTTCCCTAACAAGTGGATTACAAAAGTTATCCTTATTTCCTTTTTAAAAAATAAAACACATGCACAGATTAAGCACATCTCAGTACCTTCTCAGCAGTGTCCTCGCCATCAGCCTTCTCATCACCTTCAGTTTCTTCAGCCTCTTCATCGCCCTCCATTTCCTCATCAGCATTTGCTTCTAAACAAAATTTTTAAAAAGTGCAACCAGTTAATTTTTAATGGGAGTCCATCAGCTGCTGGTCTCCATAGAGATGTTATCACTTTGCCTAAAATCGGGTTGAGGCATTTTAAAGCGATAGAATACCAGTAAATTAAGTACAACACTGAAGTATTTAATTCCATATTTTTGAAAATTTCAGGCCAAGCACTGGCATCAAGCAAGTGGCAGACCCTATACCAGAGCATTTAGTGTGTTTAAAATACAGACTTAAAAAAAAAAAAAAAAAAAAAAAAAAAAAAAAAAAAAAAAGCATAGCCTCACCTTCCTCTGCTTCTTCATTTTCAGTTTCTGCTGCTACATTCTCCTTGTTCTCATCACTCTCAGTTGTTTTTTCCTCAGTCTCATCTTTCTCTTTGGAGTCTTTGCTGGAGTCATCCTTAATGGAAGATGAAGTTTTGTCTTGTTCAGCTTTCTCTTCAGTAGCAACAATTTGAGCATCTGGTTTCTCTGCTGAAGTCTCATTTTCCTTTTCTGTGGCACAATCTTTGGTAATTTCTGAAGTGTTATCGGTTTTCTCTTTGGCATCATCTGCTTTTTCTGTTGTAGATTCAGCTTTTTTGCCATCTGCATCTTTTTCTGTAGCCTCTTCCTTCTTCTCTGCCATGGCATCATAGACCTGAACCCGCAACTCATCTCTGGTCTTTTCTACAATTACAAAAATACGTTTTTAAATTACTAATGAAATACAAGAAAGTGGAAAAAAAAGTTTTAGCATATTTATGCAGTGAAACAGTTAAACACTAGAGTTGGGTATTGTCAAGCACATTATGATACAATATGAATCCTGATATTAATTATCCCAAAGGGTTTTAGATTTTAAATCATAAACAACAAAAGCCATTGGAATTCTATGCCCAAAAACAAAGACAACTTTAAGTCACAACATTTCTTTTATAAAAGTAAACTAATCACCCACTGGTTACATTGAAAGAGTTTACCATCTAGATTTTCAGTGCTTTCCATTTCCACATTGGAGTCTTTAAGTTTTTCCTCCTCTTCCTCCTCTGGAACTCCTTGCAAAGCATTACCAAGGACTGAATTCTCCATCCTAAAACACCAAATCAAGGCATTAATTATGCTGAAAAGAAAATCCATTAAAATCCAGCGTAGTAATAAAATTATATACTTGCCGTGCCAAATCCAGGAGCGCTTTACCACACCAGAACAAAGCCTCACCGCACTCATCTGCTGTGTCACCATATTTCTTGGCCCTTAAAAAAAATTTAAAAAATTAAAATGAGACCTTAATTAACGTTACTTATTTTAGTAAGCAATAGGTCCAAATAATGACATTCAGTCTCTTTTCATAGAGCTTGTACTTGAATCCTACACACTAAAAAGGGGCTGTGAGGTCAAACCCATTTGCAAAGGTCCAAATGTCTAAATTGACTCACAGCATGCCACAGGCCTCCTGAAGCGTGTTCACCGCCTCCACGACTTGCCCCATTACCAAGTGCTTCTTGCCCTGGCCAATTAACTTGTTTGCCTCTTCCATGTTACCAGCCAAACTGAAAGCTAAAACAGGATTATTGATTGTTATTCAATCTTATCTGAAAATGATATGGTACTTTATCACAAGTTCAAGACGGCACTTACTTGAATAAAATGAAAAGCGATGCTGCGATGAGCCTGCGTCCTCCTCGGCTGCTCAGGAGAAATGCTTTGTTTCACGAGTTTGGCGCGAAATATTCATACGTTTCAGAGACACTTCCGGTTCCGTTGTCCAGCGCGGGAGAGTCGTTAAAGGGACAGCTGTGTATATTTTATTGCTTATTTATATTAGTAAAACTTCTAAACTTAGCATTTTAGAAGTAATTAAAAAGTAAAGAATAAAAACACGTAAAGACATAGTACATTTTAAGATATTCTTGTTTAAATTAAAGGTACACTAAGGAACATTACTGGAGGAGGTCTGCAGTCTGCTTGTTTCTGTGGAGATGTTTTTGCTTTTCCAGGAATGTTCCAAACAGTATCAGTTACCTGTCTAGCATGTATTTGATTTTGTGTGGTTTTATTGCTTTATTTATTTATTGCTCTATTGCTTACCTAAGTCTTTCACGTGTGAATAGCAATCATGTCCTGCTGTGAATGATCAGCATATGGCACAGCACAGGACCCCCTGAGCTCCTCCTGACAGAGGATTCTTCAGAAAGACAAGTCTGGGCTTGGAAACCAATCATCTTTGATATTCAGGTATATATATAGGCACAGGATTCTCTCCCCTGCTATCTGATTTTACTGTCGGCCTATGAGCCTACAATTTGAGGAAACAGGTGCAAATACAATCTTTTGAATCGTACTTCAGACATGTTTCTGTATTCATGCTTTAATTATGAGGTTATTGTGTGACAGTGACACGGAGCCTGCATGGGGCCATTTGATCAGCGGCCGTCTGCTGAGCCTCTGAGGGCATTATTTGTGTCTTCTCTTATCGGGCCCTTGATGGGATGGTTGCCCAGGAGACGCAGGGACATTGCTATAGCGACTGCTCAGAGATGAGACAAGAGGTGGAAGCAAATTAGTCCTACACAAAATATTGTTCAGGTCAGACTCTATTGGGACACAAATATGCATTTTATTTATCAAAAACAACTGTTGTTTTTTTATTGGCTGTTTATAGTCGACACGCAACTGTCCAACAGTTTCATTTCACCTTTCTGTTCTGCTTTGTTGGTTTTTAGATTTCATATCATTTATTAAAATCTAAAGAAAACTGCAAACAATGGCACATAATAGACTATCAAAACCATTTTTCTCTTCTCTTACCCTTTAGTGTCTCATCTATAATCCAGTAGCCTGTGTTTTAGTTAACACTTCAAACTGGTTACAAACATATAATATGAAAGCAACAGGCAGAAATTGACAACTGAAACAAGATAAATCTATTTAGGGGCATCAATAGAAACTAGAAACTCTCCAAGATCATGTACATATCATGACAGACATGACAGAAATTAACTGGAAACACCTTTTACATGTCATTTTATGGTGTAAGACTCACTCTGAGTCACAGAATGCACACTGTGAGAAGGAAGTAAGCACAAAAATGCAATTAAACTGTGGCTGTCAAAGCCAGACCTGTTGTTTAAACTTCCTTGAAAGAATAGACATATCAGAGTGGCTGAATTTAGGCTTACTTGAAAAATGTCCAAATAGTCCCCACAGTGGAGTGTCATAGGTCTCCTCTTAAGACCCACTTTAATCCTCTGATTTTTAACACCACAGGAGTTGTATTTATTTATATTTTTATTACGCATTCTTTTTTAAAATTTTACTGGTTTTCTAAAATATGCTATACAAATAAAATGGATTACTGGGTCTATTTAAATAACACAAATGAGTATGAATTTCAATGTCTGTCAGAACAAATTAACGTATTATTATTATTATTATTAATTTTATTCAAGTATGGTCAGTTGAAACTCAAACTTTTCATCAAGGGCCACGAGTAAAAAGATGAAACAGGGCCGATTGAGGGCTTTGACTGGTGGGTAATACAGTGAATATTTCTTTGCATTTCTAACAGGTTAGGATGAGCCACCAGACCTTTTATTTACACATAGATCCTCAATAGGACACACTAAGTATTTGATATTGTTTTTTTCAAGGTAGGTTTTCTGTCACACATTCTATATTTATTAGTCAATTTATTTGTTATAGCTTCAAGATTAGATTAGTCCTTGTTCTTTATTGGGAAGTGGGGTTAGAGAAGCCTGTAAAACATTAGCCAAATGATTTTGTACATCCTTGTTCTGTGACACGATGTGGTTTCATAAAGATTAAAAATCTTTAGAAAAATGTGCAAAGTCATGTTGTGTATGGTATCTGGGGCGTGTGGTGTCTGTGTGTGAGCCTGGGCTGAACCGAAGTGGTCCACGATCGTCTTCTTCTTCCTCTCGCGAGAACTTGGGTTACAGCTTAGTATAAATTCTCATCTGGATGAATAATGCGCACTCCACTTCTAGCCACTCTTTCAGACGCAGCGAGCAAAAAGCGAGGTGCGTAACTTTCACAGTAGTGATGGAAAAGTAAGTTTTAGTTTTGTGTGTCTGTGTTTTTTAATCTGTAGAAATGTTTACATTTGTAAGCTTTATTAACGTTAGATTATGTTCAACAGATTTCTTTATCATATTGCTTGTAGTCTGTTAATTTATTGTGGATTTTCTTCACAGTTAATTTATGAGTAGGTGTAGACCAGCACCCACACATCAGGAGGATACATACAGCCTAAATCACACTCATTATGAATATTTTGGAATATTAGAATCATCCTCATATTTATTATTACACAAATATATTATATCTTTATTACTATGTAAAAAAAAATAATGCAGTTAATGCATTAATGCAGACTATTATCCGAGAGAAACCATCAGTGTTCATAATTTGTCACTGTGGAATAATTATTTTATGATCGTTCATTAGGTTGAAGATGTCTGCAGGAAAAGCACAAATTGGAAAACTGGCCCCTGATTTCATAGCCAAAGCAGTAATGCCAGACATGGACTTTAAGGACATCAAGCTGTCTGATTACAGAGGTAGGCTACCACAACTTATGGATATGCTTTACCCAGACGTGCAGTCAATTGTGAGGTGGTAAACTGGCAACATTTGCACCACAAAGACTGCACATAATTAGATTCTAATTAAACAGACCATTTCATGTTGATACTGACAAGATTTCACCTTTTACCAGGAAAATATGTGGTGTTTTTCTTTTATCCACTGGATTTCACCTTTGTGTGTCCAACTGAAATCATTGCCTTCAGTGACGCTGCAGATGAATTCAGGAAGATTGACTGTGAAGTCATTGCTGCTTCCACGGACTCACACTTCTCACACTTTGCATGGCAAGTATCATGGCAGTGGCAGTGAATGAAACAAATGACAACAATTTAACATCAAACTAAACAGTAGATTGCAACCCAAAATCTGCGATATTTGGATATCAGATTTATTTTTGAATTTTTATATAATCAAAAAGAGTCCATGGAAATGATTGTGTGAGAAATATAATTTATTATTTTCACTGTACCTATTACGTTTTTGGATACTGACTGTTAACATTATGTACATTATCTTCATAAAATGTTGAAAACATGACAAATGTGTAGCTGTTGTAAATGTCAGGCTTTAGTTTGTGATTTTATTTTTCTACAGTCAACATTTCAAAGCAATTAATTATGCAAACAGTGTTTTGGCAAAAACATTTAGGGTTGTTTCTCTTGTGTATGTTCAAACTACTCTCTCTTGCTAAATTAATAGACTAATCTGCAATGCACACAGTTATTATAAAAGATTGTTGAAATCAAAAATTTGTGTTACAGGTGCAACACACCACGAAAGCAGGGTGGTCTGGGTGCAATGAAGATCCCCCTAGTATCTGACACACGGCGTACAATTTCCACAGATTATGGCGTTCTGAAGGAGGATGAGGGCATTGCTTACAGGTTCTGCACTTCTGCTTACATTACTTACATTGAGTTACTTTGTCATTATAATTCTGCCTGGGAGCTAATTGTGTTCTATGTGTGTTTTAGGGGACTTTTCATTATTGACACCAAGGGTATTCTAAGGCAGATCACTATAAATGACATCCCAGTTGGTCGTTCTGTTGATGAAACCCTGCGCCTGGTCCAAGCATTTCAGTTCACCGACAAATATGGAGAAGGTACAAACAACTGTTGCAAAACAATCCAAAAAATTCCAAACATTCAACAAATTCATAGCCTAATGATATAGTCCTGATACTATAGGCTTCTTACATTTGCTACTCTCTATCTGTTTAAATGATACTAGCACATGTCTGCTGTTTTGTCTTCTGGGCCAGAACTCATTACCAGCTTATCTTTTCAGTCTGCCCTGCCGGCTGGAAACCAGGAAGTGACACCATCAAACCAGACATCCAAAAGAGTAAAGACTTTTTCTCCAAGCAGTAATAAGCCCAAGGTCAGGATCTGCTGCCTGCTGTAACATCATTTCAATATTCATGTTTGTTGCAGTAATGTATTTTTGTCTAGAGAAAATTACTTCTTTAAACGTCTAATGTAATGTTTTATATGTTTTGTATTGTTTAAAGTTAGACCACAAGACACCCAGGTTGCTATCGTAATAAATTGTATTATTTATTATTGTTCAACTTTTTTAAAATTTCATTTTACAAAACACTTGGAATAAAAAGGAAAATGTAAACCTTTAGTAATGTTTTTAGTGAAAAGTTTATGTGCGGGGATTGTGGAAATAAGAAAGGCTTTTAAATGTTGATAGAAGCTAACAACTAAATAAATGTTTATGCAGACAATCATTCAAGACAGTGATTGCTTTATTTCGATGTGTTTTAAAGTGCATATCACTCAAAATAACTATGGATCTGTGCACTTTTGAACGCATCTTCCGACGGCGGGAATTTTCAGCACTAGATTAAAAAAGAAAACGCAAAATTACAATTATGGTGCTGATCAGCAATTTATTAGGTGCAGCTTGAGACATTTTTTTGTATATACAGCTTAACGTTTTAAGTTATTGCTATTATAGTATATTGTTATTACGGTATAATTTATTTTACAAACCGAGGTAGCGTTAATATTAAAAGTAAAAATGTCTGCTAGCAAGACGCGCATTAAGAAAAGCAAAGAGGAAACAGCAGAGGCAAGTTTTACAATAAGTAATATAATAGATACAAACTTATGTTTTTTTTTTTTGTTTGTTTTTTTCTAGAGATCACGTAAAAATCATTATTAATAGCTATAGATGTACATTTTTGGTCATGTTTCGGTCTTGTCTCGCCCTAGCTAATTGCGCCATCATGTGGCTTTCAGACTCACGACTGTGTAAAAGCTGTTACGTTTTTGTTTTTGTAATGAATAACACACTATGTATTCTCAAAGTGGACAGGGTTATTTCAAGGCGACTTGAAGACCGAGCAGGCGTCGCTTGTGTTTGTGAAGAGGATGATGGCTGTGGCCGTGTCCTCCATCACTTATCTCCGGGGTATTTTTCCAGAGGACGCCTACAGGTCCAGATACTTGGAGGGTAAAGAGAAATATGAAATAGATCAATCTCCAACTGCTGAACACACATCAAGGCGTTCATTTATTTATACGTGTTTACTTCATTTTTTTATACCAACAGATTTGTGCATTAAAGTCTTGCGTGAAGACTGCAGCACCCCTGGAGCAAACAAAGTTGTGAAATGGTAATTTTGCCTGAAGATAGCACATATACAATAATACCAATTTTTTCTAAAAAAAAAACCCCAACAACTTTCAAATCTCCATGTTTCAGGATGATGGGCTGCTTTGATGCATTAGAAAAGCAATATGTAAGTTTTTTTTTTTTTTTTTGTAGAAATAAGGGATTTGCAAAATATAAATTTATTTCTTTTGTCTTGTTAAGCTCCAGATTGTGTTTATTGGGGTAAGTTATAAAAAGGTCATGATATGTTATAACATACTATGTAATAATGGTTAACAATTTTGCTTTGACAATTGTAGGTCTACACAAACCCTGATGATCCCAATGTAAGTGTTTTAATAGTATATATAATAAAATTAACATACATTCAATCAAAAGCATCTTGTTTCTTTTAGTGCATAATTGAGTCCTACCAGTTTAAATTTAAGTATACAGAAAAGGGCCCAGAGCTAAACATCCTCAGGTTTGAAGACACACATAAGCATTGTTTTATGCAGTCATTGATCATTTAATACAATTAATCCCTTTCATGTCTTATTTTATAGGAACAATGCTGTGCGGATGCAGGTGACTCTAGAGGACACCAAAAGAGCATCTGTGCTGCTCATCAGAAAGCTCTTTTTGCTTATGCAGAATTTAGGCTCCCTCCCCAACAATGTCTACCTGACCATGAAGCTTTACTACTATGATGACAGTAAGTGACCTAATATTCAAGAACCAGTAGATAAAATGCTGCAATGTTAACAAACAAACATGAGAATAAACGTCTTGTTATAGTGACTCCTGAGGACTATGAACCCCCTGGCTTTAAAGAGGGTGAATGTGACAGTCTGTGGTTTGAAGGCACTGCCATTCACTTTAAGGTTGGTAGCGATTGAAGTCTTGAATTAGAAAACCTGAACTAATTCTGCAGTCATTGCATTTCTTCAGGTTGGCAATGTGCAGACACCTTTCCACACTTTGAGGGTGCGTGTCTCTGCAGAACAAGGTCGACTGGCCAAGCTTCAAGAAGGGAACTACCTGAGAGACAGCAAACTTGAGAAAAATGTCAAAATGGTCTGTACACAAATATTTTTTTATTTGTAAACTTCACAGACCTTGTTTTAATGTTTGGTATATAAACCAACAGGACTATCAAAAGAAGGAAATTGACGAAGAGGATGTCCCTTCAGAAGATGGTATACAAAAGTACTTCTAGTTTATCTTAAATGTATTACTTCAATGTTCATAATTCTTCTTCATTCAAAATAGAGTCTGCGCAGTTCAAGAAGCCCACACAGCCTCTGGCAAAGGTAAAACAGAAATAAAAAACTGTAGCAGTTAGCAAAGGCACACAAATGGCCACATTAAAATCTATGTTTTTGTTTTTTTCACAGAGAAAGGCAATGGGCAAGACACAGGCCAAAAGGAAAAGAATAATCTAAAATGTTTCTATAGTGATTATTGATAAATTATCATTGCTTTGTTGTAAACATTTGATCTCATATTTATTATATTGTAAAGTAAGGATTTAATAAAATATGTTTATGTTGTTTAAAAAGAGGTCAAGCATTTTGCTGTTATGTACAAAAGAGTACATGTATCATTCACTACATGTTTTGAATAAAATATTTGTTTCAAAAATTAAGATTGGTGATCTATACAGTGAAATTATTTACGGTATATGTAAATAAATATGTAGCTAGTTGTATAGTGCACTAATATTTAAAATTACAATCATAGTAATTAAGAGCATCTACTTCAACATAACAGTAAATAGTGGCTTAATTGTTCAGACAAAAATCAAGTACTTCAAGTATTTTCCCAGACCTAAAATGTGTTTCAATAGTTCACTAATTGCAATCTGTTTTTCAGAAAAGGCTGTCCACATCTCCCATCTCCACAAAAACAGTCTTTAGCTGTGAGTAGTACTCTATTGTGACCTGTCCGTTCTCTCGCCCAATGCCTGGAAAAGTACAAAATACAAGATTATTAGGGGATTTATAAATGCAGATTATTTGTTGCCATTAAATCATCAGTAGTTTGTACCTGACATCTTAAAACCTCCAAAAGGCACTTCCACAGGAGTTATGTTGTAATTATTGATGAAACAGGAACCAGCCTTCAGATGTTCAACTATCCGATGGGCTCTTCTCACATCCCTAAGACCATAATAAAATGGGTGGTAATTGATCATCCATCCACAAGACAATTTTAAATTATTCTTTCTGTTTTACCTGGTAAAAAACTCCAGCAGCCAGGCCCAAACTAGTATCATTTGCTCTATGTAGTACTTCCTCTTCTGTTTCAAATGACAGCACAGACATGACAGGACCAAAGATCTCCTCCTTCACACACGTCATGTCATCAGTGCAGATTCCTAAAAAAAAAAACACTGAAGTTTAGACTCATTGTATGGGCATTGGAAAATGTATGTATTCTTTTTGATCCAACCGAGTACACATGGAGTCATGTAGTATCCATCTTTAAGTTTGGGATCCGATGGGACGAACACTTCCCCTCCACACAAAACATTTGCTCCCTTCAAAATCAGATATTTTAGATGGATGTTTTTTTTTTAGAATCATAAATAAACCATAACAATGACTTGATAAAATACCTCTTTCTTTGCCTGATTGACATAGGATAACACTTTGTTTAGGTGCGGTCGGTTGACCAGTGCTCCCATTCGAGTAGTCTCCAGCAATGGGTCACCGATTTCTATTGATTTAGTCCTCCTCACAACCTCCTCCACAAACTCTGGCACAATATCTTTCTGAACAAAAAACTCTTGTTCCGTTGCTACACACCTGTAACAGTTACATAAACAAATACATTTGTGCAAAAATGAAAAATAGTACTAAACGACTACAATTTTAAAAAGGGACCATATGTAAGAAAACAACTGTGTCTCCAGATATGAGGTAGACATGTTCAAATCATATATAGCTATTACTGTAATACTTCTATTCAAAAACACTGAACATGAAAGCCAAGTTATTTGGTGTTTTTGGTTCTCAAAATAATTTATTCAGTTAGAAAGTAGAATGAGCCTCACATGAGTCATTTGGTTAAAATGTAAAGACTTTCTGATCTGAATCCTCACCACCTAAACCACAGCATCTACAGCAAATCATTAATCAGTGTCTCTGCTACAGTATATATTTTCCCTATATTGAGCATGAGGAAAATGTGTATGCCCTTTATCTGCAAGTAGATGACAACCCACATTCAGTTGTAATTACCTCTTTTAAAACTTTAAGAGCACAGAGTACATACAGTTCCTTTAAGACTAGAGCAATACCTGTCCTTGAGAGAGAAAATTGGCCATCAGAGCCCCTCTCACTGCGTTTTCTAGATCACAGTCATTAAAAATCAGCAATGGAGACTTTCCTCCAAGTTCAAGAGTCACAGGTTTGACCCCCTGAGAGGCCATTTCCATTATCTGAGAAAGAGAAGGGGTATTTAGAGGTAACATACAATCTATTGCATTGACTTTACTGTTAAACTAAAGACTGAGACCTTTTTGCCTGTGGGTACACTTCCAGTAAACGACACCTTAGCAATGTCAGGGTGCTGGCACAGTAGTCGGCCCACCTCTTGTCCACCCTGGACAATGTTAAAAAGCCCTTGCGGAGCTCCAGCTTGAGCATATATTTCTGCTAATAACACAGCTGTCACTGGCGTCACCGGGGATGGCTTAAAGATCATAGCATTTCCTTTAAGGGACATTGAAAGTTTGCTTTACAAAATATCTGTGATCTACATTAAATGTTATGTATTACAGTGTTAACAAAAACCTTAATAGGCCTACCACATGCCAGAGCTGGTGCGGATTTCCAAGCAGCGATTTGAAAGGGATAGTTCCATGCACCGATGCCAGCACAGACCCCTAAAGGCTCTCTTCGAGTGTAGGCAAAGGATCCACCTGGTAACTGGACATGTTGGCCTGAAACAAAACAAGTTTTTAAGGATTGCCTAACTGGCACTTTTTCAATTCACTAAGAGCAACTATAGAGCAACATAGTTGGTCTGTTCACATGTGCCAGTCTTGGCTCATGTTTGACCCGCAGTTCAAGATGACTGAGTTGAAACATTTCAAAATATTAAAATTATTTCAGACCTGACATGGTGCTGGCCAACCCAGCATAGTATTCTATACAAAGTCTGGCAGAATCAACATCCAAACGAGCCTCTGTAATGGACTTTCCATTATTAACAACTTCCATCTGTGCAATCTCCTCTCTTCTGCTCTGCACAAAACATTTTATCAAAATATTAATATAGAGACAGAAGACTTCAAACATGTTATGGCCACTACAAGACTACCTCAATAATGTGTGCAGCTTCGATTAAGATCCTGGCCCTCTCCATCCCAGACATTTTGCTCCAGTAGTTGAAAGCTGACTTGGCATTATTCACAGCTTCGTTGACATCTTCAGGACCACACTGGTGTAACTGGCACAAAACACGTCCTACAAAGCAACAGCATTCGGTTATCTAGAGACGTGTGAGTTGAGAGGCTGGGTGGGGGTGGGGGTGGGGTTGGGGGGTGAAATAACAAAGCATTTTTTGTTGAGTTCAAAGATCAGTGTGAGGTAATAAAGTCGACAGCTATGTTGCAGAAATAAAATGTCTTGCCTGTTGCTGGTTCGTATACGTTTTCCACGTTGCTTTTTTGTGTGCTAGATCTTCTCTCTCCAGCCCAGAAGTTCAGTGGCTCTGAGATGTTTACAGATCCCGAGGAGACCCCTCTCACCAGCCCCAGAGACGCGGCACGACAGGGGTGCAGAGTCAAAGCCAGCCTCGAGAGCATGACGAGATCGGATCTGTCGCTTCTTTACCCGAGCAGATCAAAACACTGTGCTGCACAAACAAGTTGACAACATTGAATATCTAAAGTTTAAACGGCGTACATGAAATAAGCAGTTTTGTTTGACCCAGTTAAACTTACCCTGCGGTGCGTCTATGCGGTCATGAGTATAAAATAGCGGATTTTCAGTTACATTACAAAGTTGCTCTGAGCTTTCTGCTGCTAGTACTTCTTAGATCTATGGGCGGGACCGGAGCTACAGCGGCTCTGGCGTCAGAGTACGTCGGCAGAGTCGGCGTCAGAGCACATCTACTGGAGGGGCATGGGTCACCAGCAGGGGGGGCACTGCCATTTGAGAAATATTTTAACGCGGTGGAGTCATACACAGCAGACATGCTATCAAACACGTTTTTCTTTAACAGTATTAGGCTAATTATGTGTTGTTATTATAATCATTATTATATTAAGATTATTATTATTATTAGCTGCAATAGTTGTTGAGGTTGTGTGGTAGACGATACGCACACAAGACAATAATAAAAGGTTGAGGTTTATTAAAAAACAATAAGTCCTGCCACTGGTTGTAAACATTAAACAACAGCCTCTCGTCAAAAACACCTCTGAACTAGAAATAGCCACGCATCGGACAGCACCAGAGCTGTAGTGAACGTGGTACGCGAGTCGCCGTCCAGTCCTGTCCTATAGAGACCTGAGACTTGAGGGACCGGGACTAAACCAGGACTAAACCAGGACTAAACCAGGACTAAACCAGGACTAAACCAGGACTAAACCAGGACCAGTGGCGGCTGATGGTATAATTTTTGGGAGGAGCACCAAGGGCAAAATTATAAATATATATTATGAATAATATATGTATTATATATATATAGGCTGTAGTATTACAACAAATACCAGAAACAGACATTTTGGTTAGTATTGGCTGAACAGTATCGATCAGAGCACAATGAACAGCCAAGCACAAACTTTACGCAACAACACAACGTAACACACCGCTCACACCCAGACCCAACAACGTCAGTAAAACTACAATAAGAGACATGAACACAGATGCCGCTCCTACAGCACACGACAGAACAACCAGAGCAGCTCCATCGCACCCACCAGCTCATTTACGCACTATTAACTATTAACACTATAACACTATTTAACTATTAACACCATAACACTATTTACCTGTGAGGCTCCAAATTCAGATTTGCCGCAAACTAATGAAAACCAGCCTCTTACCTTCTCCAGAGACTGAAGCAGAATGTTTCCTCTATCCACTGTCCCACTGGTTCTGTTTCCAAAAGTCTATTGTCCAATATGAAGAGATGAAACTGGTCCAAATCCTGGTCCAGTCTGGTCCGTGACGCGAGGTCCGGGAGCCGAGTGCACAAGATGGTTGTAAAATTAGTCTTAATCCCACTTCCCACTTAAATCTGAAAGTTACGGTCAGTCCATATCAGCACCAGGACACCAGGTAGAATTATGCCTCTGCGCGCTATGCTCAGGTCAAACTTTTACACCCAGAAACGAGCGGACAAAGGCGGATAGAGCAGCGAGCGACTGCCCTGGCCCCGGCGGCGGCAGCGAGAGTCCCAGCGGCGACTGCCCCGAGTCCGGGCATCGACAGTCCCAGGTCCCAGCGGCGGGTCTGTCAGTGTCTTTCACTCTGTTCTCGCCATTTCCTGTGTGGAGCTTTAGGCTAAAGTAGCAGCTGCCGCTAATCGTGGAGCTGCTACGAGTTGACGCAGCAGGTTGACGTGACGTGCCGTGAGTGACAGGACAGTTGTCCAATCACATTACACTAAATAAACAGAGACTGTGATGTGTGAAATGCGCCAATCAAAATCATTTTAAAATAGTAATAATAACGGCCTGTTGGGGGGTGGGGCACCAGTGGCCGCTAGGGGGGGCACGGCCCTCAAATGCCCCACCTTGCCGCCGACTAGAGATGCGCGGATGGGCTACTTTTTCATCCGCAACCGCATCGCAAAACTCATCATCCGCCGCTATCCATTTGCAACCACAGTTTTTCAAAACAGCACCCGCCCGCCATCCGCTCGGTCTCCTCCCATTTGCTCCGAGTTCAAAGTTTTTTATTTGAGTAGTGAATCCGCCACCCGCCCGAATTTAATTAAAATATAATTTTTCGTCACGTCATCCGCCCGACCCGCGGATTAACCGCGGTTGTAAAATTATCAGTTGAGTATGAAATGTATCGTTAATCAATGATAACATTATGCGTTAATATATTTGGTTCTGTGTTTAAAGGATTGAATATAAGTAACATAATGCAAAGCTTCCGTATGTGGGAGGGGCTTAGCCCGATGATCTTGCTTCGTTGGAGCTCCAGCTGCACATTGCAAGTATGGCCGGGGACACTGAGGCACATCTAAGGGACCGGGCCGAGAATGCCCACGTTATTCGTCAGCCTTTTTTAATCGGCGTGTCCGGCGGCACCGCAAGTGGCAAGGTCAGAATTAAACCAACTATTCTGGTTATTTCTGGCGGTTGACATTTATAATTTAAGACAAATCACGGTAAAATCCCTGTCATCTGCCGGGTAGAGGAGTCGACCGCGTGGCCTTAGCGGCGTCGCGGCGAGGGTTGGCGTTTGACCGCAGACTGACTGGTTTGGCCATTTTTTTTAACAAAATGATGAACGTATCCTCTTAATCGCCTTTATCACGCTGTAGTGTGCCGTCATATCCATAACATTATTACTGCTGAATTCTTTCAGAGGCTAGCCGCTAGACAATGGTTAACATGGATGCTACAGCTAACCAGCGCCATCCAGCGCTTCTATTTATAAAGCAGCGGCAGCACGCCTTAGGCACGGAACGTGTTTGTAAACAAAAAGACAATTGTGGGAGAAGAACCCAAGCTTTCATTTTATTGTTAACGTTTTACTTTTATTATCAGATTAATGGTAATAAAAATGCCACTTATAATAGATCATATAGACACATTTATAAATCTGTGACGCTCATCCGGCGAACCACATCCGAGAAAACGTGTACACGTGTTTGTTTCATATTTAAACCGCCTTTGACTTCATTTAGTTTTATTTGCTGTGCCATGACCGGGCGTAGGAAGGACTTGCAAACGTGAAAATTTGTCATGAGGACGCAACACCCCACTTTGTTATGAGTAGGTCATTTGACCTCGACTACTAGAGTTTCAGCTTTGAGTTAGATATAGATAAAATAATAAAACCTCAAAATGTATTTTATTTAAAATTACTGTAGAAATATTGATAACATTCTGCTCCACCGACTATTGTCTTATTTTCCTTTCTGCTTTTTGCCCCTCCTCCAAACTTTTGTTTTTTGATTAGTGCACTGGCACGTAGGCTGTTTTGCTTCCTCAACCCCCTCATATGGGTGGGAAAAGACTGTTTTGTTTTTACCATTGATTTAGCTACTATTATTTTGTTTATAAATGTAGTCCTTGTCTAGCTGGCAATTTAAAAAAAAGTGACCAAAATGGCATTAGCATTTAATTAAAAATCTACTGGGTACTAAAACAAGTGATAGTCTCAAGATGTTGAATATCCATCACTGATGAATGAATGGTACTGATGAGGGCATGGATGTGAGTCAAATGGTACTTGACTCTAACCATTATCTTCTCTTTTAGTCATCTGTGTGTGAGAAGATCATGGAAATGCTGGGACAGAACAAGATTGACCATACCCAGAGGCAGGTGGCTATTCTCAGCCAGGACAGCTTCTACAAAGTGTTGACTCCTGACCAAAAGGCCAAGGCACTAAAGGGCCAGTACAACTTTGACCATCCAGGTACTTTTGGAAGTGTCACGATTATGCCAGCATACAAGATGACAGACATCACATGCTAGTTATGGCATGGCATGTATCCAATATCTGAAGTAGTGGGAGCTTAGTTGATGGCTCGTGGCCAACTTCAACTGCTGCATTCATAGTCAAGATTTTGGCAGAACTGCAGCCCCTTTTTTGGAACCATACATTGACCCTCATGTAACAACTTCCTTTCATGGCTCATTTTAAATGCACATGGTCAGCAGGCTGTTTCCAGAGGCAGCTGCCTTAGCTGTGACTGAAGCAGGCACCTGCCACGAGAGATTCCTTGATTACCAGAACGAGACCCACGTGTCGAGTCCACACTGGTGTCAAGTGAAATGCATGTTCACATTTTAAATTTACTTGACTGTGTTTTCTTTTTAGATGCCTTTGACAACGAGCTGATCATGCAAACATTAAGACTCATCCTGCAGGGAAAGACTGTTCAGATCCCAGTTTATGACTTTGTGACCCATTCCAGGTAGGATAAAGACAAATGGTGACTGTTGTCATTGTCCAGTATAAGTAAGTAGACTCATCTATGTGCATTTATGACCATCATTACAGAAAAGACGAGTTTGTGACTGTGTACCCTGCTGATGTGGTTCTCTTTGAGGGGATCCTGATGTTCTATTCTCAGGAGATCAGAGACCTCTTTCAAATGAAGCTATTTGTTGACACAGATCCAGATACACGCCTGTCACGCAGAGGTTCGAGTCTGAACATTAGTGCAGATGAGCACAAATCATTATTTACACCATTGATTTTAAAAGTAAAGTTTTTATTTCAGTTCTCAGAGATATAAGCCAGCGTGGCAGAGAGTTAGAGCAAGTGTTGGCACAATACATAACTTTTGTAAAACCAGCCTTTGAAGAATTCTGCTTACCAGTAAGTTTGGTTCATGGTGAGCTATAAATGATTAAAGTCACTGCAATGATCTTATTTTACTTCTCAGACAAAGAAATATGCTGATGTCATCATTCCTCGAGGTGCTGACAACCTTGGTAAGAACATCGATGTAACAGTACAAGTTTATTGGGTATGTTGCAGTTTTCCAGTAAATGCATTTCTAAATCTTCTGCCAATTGCTAATAAACTTGGTAATCCACAATAAATTCATATTATTATACTATATAGGAATTTATATAATTCCGATTATATATTAAATAATTTTTAAATATTTTTTTTCCTGTTAAAGGACTTCTTATGATACACTTAACGGTAGAAAATGGCCTCTGTACATGCATATATTTTTACTAAAACAATATATGTAAAACATTTCCTCTTTTGCAGTGGCTATCAATTTGATAGTACAGCACATCCAAGACATTCTGAATGGTGGACTAAACAAGCGACACAATGGGTGCACGAATGGCCACAGTACCCCTCGACAACGAAGGACCTCAGAGTCGAGCAGTCGTCCTCATTGACCTCGTCACACCTCTCTTCAGTGCGGAGAGGGGTGTGGAGAGTGCTGTAAATAATGCGAGTTGGTGGTCAACATATTTAAGAATCAAATAATTGCAATGCCTTTTACTACTACATTTGGTATTGGTTTAATTCCCTGTAATAGTTGGATGTAGGGGTTAGTGTTTTGTTACAAGGAAGGGGAAGGAGAACATGGCCCATTGTTTTTCTGGCAAGTCAATGGTTAAATCATTTGTGTTTTCTCTCCTGGTTGTATTTTGTTAATTGACCCTCTGCTGCTTCGTGGAAGTCTATGCCCATAATGAATAAAAGAGGGAAACACTTTTATTTTATTTTATGTCTGAAAAAAACTTGAATCCTCATGATTGGGGGAGATTGAATCTCTAGATGGGTATCATCAAAGATGAGCTTTTAAAGGTGTCTGGTTTATATGCAGAAAATCTTGTTTCTCAAAATGATTCTTTAATGTCCAGTGTTGCACAGAACAATCTATTTATGGTATTGTATACTGCAAAATGTATGTGTGGCTTCATTACTTGTAATCATAAGCAAAGTAATACAAACCTCAAGCAACTGAAGCCAAAGGTAGACCGGCTGGGCGTTAAACAATATTGCAAGGTATTGGCTACACCTACATAGAAGATGAACTGTGTTAGGACAAAAAAAGTGATACGTGAACTCAGGTTGGCAACACTATAATAAAACGTTGAACATTAAGTAAGAGTGCCACAGATCAATATATAAAAACCAGGATGTGTGGCTGTTGTCCACAAATTACTCTATGCCTCTGCAAAGTTGCCTCAGGTAATATGAGAAATCATTAAACAATGACATCCCCGTAACCATTCTAATGTACTTGTTTTTGTACCTTAATTGTATTCTGTAAAAAGATGTGTGAATGGTTTGTACCAGCTATTTGTACTGTATGACTGCAATGGATTGTGGGGATAATTTTTATTCAAATGATCCAATTGGTTAATGACCAATAAAGTATCTCAACCAACTAAACCTTTCCTCCTTAATGATCAAAATGGTGTGTTCGGTGCATGTGGTATCGCGGTGTCGCCTTTCCACTAGAGGGCGCTTTTTTTAAATGATTGCATGCATGCAAGCGGATTTACAGCATCGAGAATCACAAAATTCAGACCACAGTTTTAAACCACAATGCTCTAAAAATTAAAGGAACACTATGAAAACACATCAGATCTCAGTGTGAATGTCTATATAAATATGAACAGTGCGATGTCTTAGGAACAAAAGGCCACCTCTTTTAATGGAAGTTAACATCAAATGCACTAGAGTGGCAACAGCAAGAACCTCTGAAACGACTGGTTTTGCATGTGGAAGTCATTTCAAGTTTCTTGCTTTTGGTCTTTTTTGGCTGGTTTTACACTAGTGCTGCTTTGGCTAGAGTGATACTCACTACTGTGAATATGAGGCGATTCTTTAACACTGCAGAATTTTGTCCAATTTTTCCAGGATGGCACATCCGGACGTGCTGTTGTAAGGAGATTTTATGTGTCCCAGCACAGTCTCCAGAACATGGAGATTTCAGGAGGAGGCCGTTACTCTTGGAGAACTGGACAAGGATATAAGTTCCTCAACTCATCAGCAGGACCCATCTGCTCCTTTGTGCAAGATTGAGCACTGCCCATGCCCTACAAAATGACCTCCAGCAGGCCACTGGTGTGAATGTCTCTGCCCAAACAATTATAGAGCTCCATTGGCATTTGCTGGACGACACCAGATTTGGCAAGTCTGCCACTGGTTCCACCATTTTATTTATTTTTTCCACATTGAGATCTGATGTGTTTTCAAAGTGTCCCTTTATTTATTTATTTATTTTTTTTTTACCTACTCATAACTTATAGGCAGTGGAATAATATCAAGTATTGAAATTGCTCTCTTAAAACTGTAATATCGTACCATTTCAGCGTGTGCCTGAACGTAGCAGAGGAAGTTGTTGTCGTTGAGCGCGTCAACATGGTGGTGTGTATATGTAGCATGTTCTACTCTAAACGTGAAATTACTTGTCATTTTCTCAACACGTTTATTTCTATATTTCACAGAAATTTGGGCTACAGTTTAAAGCCACGCTGGAAAATGTTACCAACGTGAGGCCAGTTGGGGACGATTTTCGATGGTTTTTGAAGGTAGCATATCATTGACTACACTTGTGATATACACATTTTTGTTCCATTATGTTGAACAGCAGGCATGCTTTTCTACATCTACGTTTAAACATGCACACTTTATCGTTAGATATTGATGATAAGGTTAGCACATTTTGTCTTTATAAGAACAGTGATTGAAGAATAGTGCTCCGAAGTCTGCATCGTTAGGTGTCATGTCCTCCGTCAAAAAGCATGTCGTTATATCCAATAAACACGGAAAAACTAGCTTCTTCTTGTTTGGTAATGCTCACATGAGCCAGATTAATCATAATTTCATTCATTTTTGATGCTGCAGTACTTTCTCTGTTATAGCTCAAGTGTGGCAGCTGTGGAGAGATATCCGATAAATGGCAATATATCACTCAGGCGGTAAGGTTATTTTATTAATTAGCGAAAGACAACAAAAGAAAATAAGACCTGCATTATCCACATACTCATTACAAGTGCCATTTTATAGGAAAGTACCCCTTTAAAAGGTGGACGAGGAAGTGCTAGCATGGTGCAAAAATGCAAACTCTGTTCCAGGGAAAATTCTATTGGTAGGCTATCCAACTCACATCTAGGTCATCTATGAAATCAGTTCAAATAAATACATTGTCTATAAATAACCAAATCAATATTTTACAGATATCCTTGGGGACACAATTAAACCATATAATGTAAGTTATAGAGTTTTTCTATCTTTTATATGTCAAGTTTCAGCTTTTCAGTCTGTCTACTCCATAGAGTGATCTCAGGTTTATTTACTTGTAAACAAAGAAACTGTCCATTCTGTTTTTCAGCTATTAGCTTCCAATCATGATAGGTTTAATCGAAAAAAGTAAAATGTGTTTTTTCACACTGTAACAAACATCTCCAGGCACCAAACTACTAACAATATTTTGAGTTTTTATGATTTTTAAAAATATAGTCAATTCTTCATACGAAAAACATGTTATGTTCTTGGGGAGATGCAGATTCCTAGCCTCCTGGCAGCCTGGGTAGAAAGGGGAGATAATTTAGTTAAATGCTTAAAATTAAATTCAAAATTCCCTTTTGTTATCTATTATGTCAGCAAAATCAGGTATTAACTATTATTCAAATGTATGTATCCAAAATACAAGCAATTTGGCATTTTTACTCAAAAAATGACTTTTTCTTACATGAAAATCTATTTTTTTTCTTATTTACTTGCATTATTTTACCTTAAATGGAAATTAATGTTGTATTGTTAACTAGTGACAAACTTTGTACTTGTAAGTGTTAATTGCATTCACATAATACTTTTCCTGTGTTAGGCTGAGGACAGTGAATGCTTCAAGACAATGATACAGTTTGAATGTCGAGGTTTGGAACCTGTTGACTTTTGGCCACAAGTAAGAATATTATATTAACGTAGAATTTAAAAGATTTTCTTGGGATAATTGATACTTTTTTGTTCGGTCATATTGCAGGCTGGCTTTGCAGCGGAGGGAGCCGAGTCTGGAACACCTTTTCCTGAAATTACCCTCTTAGAAAAAGTAAGTTAGTTCATCAGTATCTAATTATTATTATTATTTCAAATGTTTAACAGTAACAGATTGCAATAAATATTTTCAGGACTGGACTGATTATGATGAAAAGGTCAGCGAATCAGTAGGAATATATGAAGTTACCCACAAGTTTATAAAGTGTTAAAGTCATTTCAACATAAATATAACTAAATCATAAATAATCCAGATGTTATCCAGGGGCTTCTTAACACTAACACAAATATTCTGGAAAAAAACTCTTCTTTACAGTTTAAATGAATTATATTTTTCATGTCAATAAAACTGGCAGTGTTACGTTCCCTTGTTGGTGTCAGTTCTTGTTATTGTTTTGGTAAGGTCACAGGAATTACATTTATTCTGTGTTGGTCGTGGTGGCGAACATGTTGATGGATGAGGTGAGATAAGAACCTCTATGGACTATGGTTTACAGACAACATTTGGGTTTGCAGTGAGAGCAGCCAGGAGCCAGAGTGGTTACAATAAGTAAACTAGAGGCATGGATCAACTTGAAGAAGTGGTGGAAATGGGATAGAGAATTATATTGGGTAGAGCTTGGTGGAAATAAATTATTTGCACTGACAGATAGGCACAGAGCTGACACTGAACTGTTATTCTGTGATTCAGTTTGCTTTATTGTCTATTCTAGAGTATGAATTTATTTTTGTTCTATTAAATAAAGTAAATTAACTTTATTTCAGAAGAGCAGTTAATTATATATTTTTATTTTTTGATTCTATTAAGACACAAGATGACATTTAAATACCACTAAGATATAGCCTCGCCTGGAGATATTACTGTTTTGCCTTGATTATTCCACATTATGTAAATAAATTTGGTAATCACAATACAAACAGGTAAATGCAAGCCTGCACATGGTCATGTTTTGAAGTTATTTTTTAGCTATAAAACACCTGTAATTTAACAAATGCAAGGGAAATATGTTTAATGTGCTACGGTGGAACATTCCAGGCAAAGAAATAACATCTCCATGGAGACATGCAAGTCGCGGACCCTCCACCGTAGAAGTTACATAGTGCACCTTTATTATGATGGAGTTGAGAGACCCAATATTATTGTGAAATGAAGATGACCAAAGATTTGTAAGATACCTTACACGTGTTTGGATAGCTTTTACATCGCATTTTACACTTTTCTTTTTTACCTTTTATGATGGTAAAAATTCTTGATCCTCCTTCTCGTGGACCAAGTGACTTATCTTACTCCGTGCACGATCTGTGGACGTTTTACGCAAGCGTCAGAGTAAAAGTAGGACACAGATCCTCCTCAGCGACACAGGACCATAGACTGTATATATTCACAGGACCAGCTGCCAGCATTGTCTTTTGACCAACAAACACCATGGCACCAAATAAAAACAAAGTCTATGTCATTGGAGTTGGGATGACAAAGGTACATGTTTTGTTTTATTGCTTCACTACCTTACACACAATCTACTGTGATAGCTTTACGTTAGCATTGTGGCTAAAGTAGTTGGCAGAGATGCTGTCAACTAACAAACTATTATCGCTAGGTGAGGAATGATTTGAGAACAATTCTGCTAAAAAAAAAAAAAGTTACTATCTGTTTTGGCACCATCCAAGACTTGACTTTTTCTGCTAATTCTGACCGTGGGGTGTTGAGACTGATTTTAGCAAAACAGAAAAGTTGAGGGTTTGCTATCCTCAACATTCATCTCAAGCTTAGTTATGTGGTGTGTGTTTTTTTTGTATTAAAGTACACCTGTTTTTCTGATACACGGCCATGTTGTCTTGTTTCCTGATTAACTGTTCATAGTTCACTGTGTTAAGGGTCTCCATCCAGCAGCCATGGTGCTTAACAGTTTCATAACAACCAGCTTTAAGTAAACTTTGAAATGTATGGCATCTATGACCTATCTACTGATACTTCGCAGTGATATCACGTTGGGGGTGTTCTACGTGTATCTCTATGGTGGAAAGTTCAGTAGTTACCATGGAGACACAATGCCTACATTAGGAAACACTGAAAAAAAAGTTCTAAGCTGTGTGAAAACAAGTGTGGAAAAATAGGTTACAAATATATATTTTAACAGCACATTTTCAGGAGCCTTTCAACAAAAATATTACTGCAAAACTGTTGGCTTATGAAAGTCTGCTTGTGACTGTAATTTTAGCTCGGTGTGAGAGACTTGTTTAACATCATGAATCAGCTCACCTGTTTTAGTTCCAGCCAAATCAATTCTTTGCAAATTGTTGAGAAAGAAAGCTCAGATTAATGTCTAACAATGCTTCAGATAGGGAGATGCCTACAGTTAGCATCATACTTCAGGGAATGTTGATGACACGAGCTGAAAATATCAGTGAGATCAAAATATTAACTTCTTACAGTTTGACAAACCTGGAGCTAGAGATGATTATGACTACCCTGACATGGCTAAAGAAGCTGGTGAGTAAAGAAATGGACACATGACACAGGACAATGTGTGTTTATGGTATAGTCTTTTTTCATGAAACTTTCTGTTTGTTTTCTTAGGCCAAAAGGCATTGGCTGATGCAAAGGTCCCATATTCTGCCATTGAGCAAGCGTGTGTTGGATATGTCTATGGTAAAGCTGTGTACACATAATCATTTTACTATCTGCACGTTGTCCAAACTTTGACCTATTGGAGTTTGATTTGTGTTTTCAACCAGAAACTAAATCATTATGGTTTTAATTTAAACATATATTAATTATGCCCAAAATCAAAACTCACACAAAAAACACACAGGCTGCAGTTAAATGCACACTCAATATATTATTATTAGCAGATTTTTGGAGGTTTAAGATATTTAAAATACAAACAGCAAAGTAATCTTTGAATTCTGATCATGATGGTGCCTCTGATTACTAACATAATTTGTAGTTTGCACGTTATTTAAATTATCATTTGGGTTCAGAAATCAGAGAATAATCAGATTTCTGGTGTTCATGTTATCTTAGCCATTGATAATTATACAAATGGACATTATGCATACACTCCATTACCAACACACTGTATGTTTTTATTTTATTTGCTAATGCATTTTGCCTTGTATTTTAAGGTGCCTAAAAAGGTGCCTAAAATAAATTTGATTAAAATATATTACTAATAAGTTATTCAAAGGTGTAGTAAACTAATCAAGTAATGCACAAGTTGAAAGTAGTAATTATCTCATCTTGAGTGTTTTTTTTTTTATAGCCTAAAGGAAAATGAGTAAGAATAACAAGTGCTAATTGAGTTTGTCCACAGTGAAAACCCATCCATGCCAATGTATTATCATTTCAGAAACAGAATTGTTAACCATTATGGTTATGGTAGTCTCTTCTTTTGTTCTTTGACTGTCTGTAGGAGACTCTACATGTGGGCAGAGGGCACTTTACCACAGTCTTGGTTTAACCGGGATCCCCATCATCAATGTGAACAATAACTGCTCCACAGGCTCCACTGCTCTGTTCATGGCACGGCAGCTCATTCAAGGAGGTGAGCTGTTTAATTTTTATTTTTTTTATTTTTCCCTTTTTTTAAATTTAACATAACAAAAACAAAAATAATCAAACACAAAGAAAACAAAAACTCTGGGCAATCAAAGATTCAAACATTGGCTTCACTTTTTCCTCTACATTTTGCTTTCATGGACATCTATGATCTCAATGTGCAGCGCTGGCTGATTGTGTGCTTGCCCTCGGATTTGAAAAAATGGAGAGAGGTTCTCTTTCTGGAAAGGTATTCAACAATGACCTTATTGTTTTAATAAATATGCAATAGAGAAAACAAGTTATCCATACCTGTGTTATTAAGATTTTAGGTTGAAAATATTAGCAGGTGATACATCTGTTCTTACTTCAACTGTTGACAAATGGTTGACAAATGTGCAAACACAACTTGCCAAAAAACACAAGGGAAAATATAAAAGTTTACTCAGTGTTTTTTTTTATTTAGTTTATGGACAGAACCAATCCAATGGACAAACACATGGAGGTAATGATTAATCGTTACGGCATGGCAGCAGCTCCGGCAGCACCTCAGATGTTTGGCAATGCTGGCCGAGAACACATGGAGAAATATGGTATAAAAAATGAATTAAAAGTGACACGTGAAACCTTTTTTTTTGGTACCACATATAATATAATAATATGAACCTTTCTAGGGACAAAACCTGAACACTTTGCCAAAATAGCTTGGAAGAATCATAAGCATTCAACTAACAATCCGTAAGACACAGCTAACCATATTTTCAGGAACTGTGTAGTGACTTGGTTTAAAAAGCATTTATTATGTGTGCAGGTATTCCCAATTCCAGGCTGAGTACAGTTTGGATCAAGTCAAAGGCTCAAGAAAGGTCTTTGAATACCTCACTCTGCTGCAGTGTTGGTAAGAGACTACAGAGTTTTTTAAAAGTTAAGGTTTGATTTTTTTGTAATCTTTTCTTATAGTCCCACTTCAGATGGTGCAGCGGCTGCAGTTTTAGCGAGTGAGGCCTTTGTTCGTAAGCACCATTTGGAAAAACAGGCCGTTGAGATCCTGGCTCAGGAGATGGTAACAGATCTGATATCCACATTTGATGAAAACAGCTGCATTAAAATGGTAAGTGAACCAGTACACCCTCAACTACTTTCTAAGAGCAATTGAAATACTGGTAACCAGTGTGTGTTTGTGTGTACAGGTGGGATATGACATGTCACATACTGCTGCTAAAAAGTGTTTTAAGTCTGCTGGACTGACTCCTAACGATGTAGATGTGGTTGAACTACATGACTGTTTTTCAGCCAATGAGCTCATTACTTATGAAGCATTGGGCCTGTGTCCAGAGGGTAAGACATACACTGAAATGTTGTTACCATAACCACACGCTAAGACTGTAGCACAAATTCTTGGTTTATGCTTTTCATAGGCAAAGCAGGAGAGTTTATTGACAGAGGTGACAACACATATGGAGGCAAATTTGTGGTCAATCCAAGTGGTGGTCTCATTTCGAAAGGCCATCCTTTAGGGGCTACAGGTAAAACGGGATTTTCATTTGGGACATTATTCGTTAAAATATAAAAGTGTAATGTATCCGTATCTTGCATTTTATATGCTTTTTTTTTTTTTTTTTGAACATTTTTTGTTTTTTCCATCACACATTTACATACATGGATTTACATATTATTATTATTATTATTATTATTGTTATTACACAATAATAATCATTAGACCAACCAAAAAAGAAAAAAAAGGAACAAAAAAGGACTCCATCAAGCATGTGACATCTGCTACATTTTATATACTTGATAACATTGGACTTGTTATGCCACTGTACCTAACCTCATAACAGAAAATTTCAATCACCTATTTCAGTGTTTGTGTTTAAATCCGCTAGGGGGCGTTATTCCCATATAATTTGCACAGGATTGCTCATATCTCATTGTGTCTGACACCATTGGCTAATCTAAATACACTGTTGAATTTAATCACTTTTAAGCACTTACAGTTTTTGGGGTATCTATATTCTGCAATGCTGTGTTTGTTGTTCATTTGTTATTTATTGTTGGATTTATTTTACATTTTACATTTGTCAATCCCTATTCCTAGAATCATATTCCACTTCTTGCACCTATGTGATTGATTTATCTTTTCTCCCCATCTGTCATACTCCCAGTTTTCCTTAAGTGGAGATGGTGTGCATTGTACTGAGTAATGATATGTCCGTGGCCCTGTACCATCTATAGAACAAACGACCTCCAGTAAGCAACATAAGATTATGTCCTTGAAAACATGTGGATGTGCTCTTTCATTGAATAGGTGAAATCTGAAAAGGGTTGAAATTTTGGCTTACTTGTAACCGTGTTAAATGTATGATCTAGATTTATTTTAGCTGTATTCTCTTTGTAACTGAAGGTTTTCAATCCATACAGAACATAAAAGGGATTTTATTATGTGGCGTCTTGTCAGTCATAGAAATTAACATTCACCAAGGTTTTGTGAATTTACCTGGCAAAGGACAAAGTAATCCATAAGGAAAGCTGTCTCTTGCCCCGCATCTCAGAGTATGACATCATCATGTTGTAGAAACTGAAAACCACCAATAAAAAGATAGACAATACATAAATAATCAACAAAATGAACTAATCTCAATGGGGGAATGGAAGTTTTCATTGAGTATCTTGACTTGACTTGTCTTCAGGCCTGGCCCAGTGTGCTGAGCTCTGCTGGCAGCTTAGGGGAGAGGCGGGCAAGCGGCAGGTCAAAGGAGCAAAAGTGGGCTTGCAACACAACATTGGGTTAGGAGGAGCAGTGGTGGTCACTCTCTACAAACTGGGATTTCCAGAGCATGCCAGGTTTGGAGTATTTTTTTCTTCTCTTTCAATCCCCCTCTTTCCCTTTCTGTAAAACCCTTAGCTTTTACAGTAAATGTCTACACGCTGTTATACTTTCAAACAAAGAGGTTTAAATATACCTAGGGTTGACGTTACATTTATAACTAAGGCAGACACAAGATGGCCAGTAAGTGCACAGTGTATGCTTACAAGAGTCGAGTTGACCAAAGAAACAGATAGACATGTTAGAGGACATATTCTATAATGGCGAGATGATGCTGGTCATAGATTCAATTAACCACAAAGACGTGGCAACCATAATGATTGAACTGGAGGTATCCTTGCTATGATAATACAGGGGATTCTACAACACTACTGACTGAGTACTTACTATATTCCACACATAGATGCTACTCTATAACTTATCTAACCTATGGACCTAGTTTACAAAGTCTGTTGTTTCTTTGACAGAACGCAGCTTTCTGCTGTTCCTACAAGTGCAAGCAACAATCTGGAAGGTTTTAAAGCTTTCCCTGTCTTCAAAGAAATCGAGAAACGCCTTCAAGAGGTAATTTCAGTGTGCATCTCTCCTGTTAATGTTAATATATATTTTGCACTGTCCCTCATAAATCAACTCATAAATGAACTCTTATAAATCTCATAGATAAACTAAATACATTTAAATTGAAAATATCACAAGTATTGTAGTGTGACAAAGGGTATTGCCCCAGCCCTTCCTCCTACCTGCCACAGGTCCACAACCCCACTCTCAGCTACGGTGACTATGGTCGGGTGCTGAATGTTCCAGTCCTTCTATGTCTTTGGCCTGCCAATGCCAAGTCCAATACAACTCAAAAGAATGCAGAGCCTTCAAGGCCCTTTCACGGCCACTTATTCAAAAGAATTATACCATGGCTAGTATTCAAGTTATCTATATTTGAAGTATTGCTTAGAATAATTGAAATAAAACTTGTAGAGTGCAATTTCCCCACAGACTTTTCTTCAATTTTCAGTGCTTGACAATCACAGGTCTCATTTTTGTTTGGGCAGTTCAATATATAATAGTATTTACGTGTGGGCACACTCCATGCACTAATAATTCTGTGATGATTTGAAATGGTCTGTGTTTTGCAGGAGGGAGCACAGCTGGTGAAAAAGGTTGGTGGAGTGTTTGCCTTCAAAGTAAAGGATGGACCAGGGGGCAAAGATGCCACTTGGATTGTGGATGTGAAAAACGGAAACGGATCAATAAGCAATGATCCAGGTATGAGTTTGAACTTTATTTGACTTTATTTTAGCGAAACATTAAGGGGCTATTTCAATTCTTCTTGAAGTATAATATATCAAAATTATTATTGGAATATTGGCCTTTACAAAAACATAAAGGTTAAATTAATCTCAGTTACTTTAAGTGCAGTTACTCTGATCTTTTTCCCTCTAACATGCCCCATCCCCACCTGCTGAAAATGTGAAGCCTTACTATAGGGCCTGTCTCTGACTGGATTTAATTTGCAAAGTGCACACACAAAAGGAAACAGAATGGCTATTTCTTTCTTCATTACACAAGAGCTGAAGGAAGCCACCACCAACTGTGTTGTAGTAAAATCAGCCCTCAATGGGCAGCCGCACAACAGTACTTCACATTAACACAAATCAACCATTACAATTGCAAAGCACATGCAGCTTCTCCGTGTGAGTCGACCACCTGCCCACCTCCTTTACACACCCCTTTCCTCATCTGTCACAGAAAAAGGCTCTAGAACTTTGTCTAATTAGTTTCTTTGGGGTTAGTTTGGATTGCATCAGAAAACAGAATTTTCTCTTTTTTCTGGTCGACTCTCCAAAATGGTTGGTTTCCGTGGCAGTGCCCTATTGTTGAATTTCTTTTCCTCATTTAATCAGTATATCTTCTGCAAAATGGTAATTTTGTTTTCTAAACAAAGCATTGATTGTCACAGTTAGTGCCATTTTCTACAAATAAATAAAACACTCTGCACTGCACACAAATAGATGAATTGTGAATGCTTTTTTAAAACAAGATTATAATGCAAAGTATTTCCAGTTGTTGTATAGTAGTAAATACACGAACAGAGTTTAATCAATTTGCTACAAACTGTGGTAAGAGTTAGCAACAAATTTTTAAGGTAACAAATATAATTTTTCTTAATTTTTTCTACTTTTCCTCATTTTTCTTTCTTTCAGCCATCAAAGCAGACTGTACACTGGCTGCGAGCGATGGAGACCTTCTGGAGTTGATGACGGGAAGGTTGAACCCACAGATGGTGTGTTGAAGTGGTTGTCATATATTCAATATATTCAAATATAGATAACTTTGTCATCTTACATACTTGTTTTTTGTGTCAGGCATTTTTCAAAGGGAAACTGAAGATCACTGGAAACATGGGCTTGGCCATGAAGCTGCAGAACCTACAGATAGCTCCAGGAAAAGCAAAGTTGTGACAACTATGGAACCTGCAGCTGTTCAGATACAACACGAATCATGTGTTTGTTCATGTCTAATATTTCAGAATTGTGCCTCTAATTATAGTCATCAAGTCTGTATCAAAAAAACTTACATTGTTGGAACTAAATGCTTTGATAAATTTGTAGAAAATTGTAATAAACTAAAACTATATATTCTAATCAGCCAGTTAATAAATGTCTTTTGCATTATTGTGACATTTCGTAACATTCCCCCTACGCATACACTTATGCAGTTCTGATACTAGTTTCAGTTTTTGTTTTGTTTTTTTGCCCTTCTTTCTGATAGCATTGTGTTTAACATAACTTACAATTGTCAGACTGAATTTTATCATGAAAAAGACCAGCCACAGGACTTGTTAGAGCTTCCACCTACTCCTTTTAAGTTTTCACAAAGCCCTTCACTGGTTCTATTCATACAGGGGTCAAATAGCCAACTATGGCAGCTGGCTGCAGTACTGCTGTGATATTTCAAATAAACACCAAAAATGATGGTTACTTTCATAAATTTGTTTCAATTTCACAATGCATGTAAATAAACAAGAGCAGACTGGACTTGAACATCTTCTTTCCTGCTTAGTGTTTCATGTTGTAGATCAGAGTCCTGTAGGTTTAAATTCAGGTTAGATCCCATTTCAGCCCTGGATTTGATCTCAGGGAAAAGCAAAAACTGGTTCGTTTGTCAGTGCCTGAGGAAAGAAGCCCTTGAGCATTTGTCCATGCTTCATTTATTCAATTGTAGCCAAAAAAAAGTTCAAATCTGTCAATCGGACAAAAGCAGCTTTAGTTCAGGTCATCTTATCGGTGAGACACTGCCTTATACATGTCTGAAGGTAGCAGATAACTATAAGCTACTTGAAAGAGGGGCAAAACTTCTTTACTCTAGTCTAAATAAAAAACTTTTGCAAAGTGGACAGAATTAAATTTTCTTTTACTTTGGATCCTAACTAAATGACTGAAGGTTTACACAGATATTGGTTTGCTTTAAACTATTAACTTGAAAAGTACAGCTTCATGACATCACAGGGTGGAACAGAGCATTCTGAGCTTTGGAGATGTAGACAGTAAGAAAGGATTACTCAAACGTGTGAATAAAACACTACCTTGAATGTATTTTTGAGGAAGTCACAAAAATCTAACAGTTTAAAACTCACAAAGTCACTTATGTGTAATATGGGACCTTTAATAAAGCCATCTGAGGAAACTGTTCCTCAAACTCCTCAAATCAAATAAACCTGTTTTGACCTTTATGAATTAAAACAAAGACAGAACGTTTGATACTGAAGATTTACCAGTGTACTTAATTTCTGTTGTGTATTGTGCACAAACAATTCAAATTCCACTCATTTTGACATTTGTGACCCATTTCCCTTGTTTTCTGTTTGAACCCACATGTCATTTATTTTTAGGCCAATCCCGGTATCTCCCTTCTGGCCTACTCACCCCGCCTTTCCCTGTGTGCCTTCTGCCAGGTCCGTGCTGTGCTCTAAATTCTCCCAGCTCTGTCCCCCACCCCTCACCCCCCCTCGCCATGTCTCTACCAGGATGCCCCACAGGCCAAATGTCCATAATCAGCCTGAGGACAGTTCCAGGAGCCTAGCCTGCATTAGGATATGTACTGAGCCAACAGGTGGATGAATAGAAACATGCAAAAACTACTAGGTCAGGATTAACTACAGTGAGATGGAAGCAATAATGCATGCAGAAACAGAGAATCATTATTAGTTGTTATCCAGTCCCAGGTTATTTACAGATGATCACTTAAGTCATTATAATAACATTCCACAGTCAAATGGCCAACTGTTGCGAAAGGATTATAGTATAAACCAATAAACATTAGAATAGGGTTAAGAGCAGAGATCAGTTTCAATATTTTTTAAGAATAAAATTAGAAAAATACATTGATTTATGGTATTTAAATTGAACTTTATGAAGCTCAACTTACTTAATTAGGATGAACTTTAACCCCTATGTGAAACCTTATTCTCATTTTGGGCATATGGCACATTCTCATTATCTAGACACAACTGTGTAGAGCCTCAGAGCATTAACAAGGCAGACACAAAGAGAGCGTGGAAACATTTTAATTGTGTTTTTGATTAATGAGTTGTGCGCTTCAGAAAGTTTGGTAAAAAAAAAAAAAAAAAAAATTTCAAAGGTCAACCAAACCAATCTGTTCTTTTTTATTTCAGGGAGTGATCAAAATTAGGTATACAAAACCCAGAAACATACTGCTAAAAATAAACGTGAATAAAAAGAAATATGCATGACAGATTCCTGGCATTATAAATAGAAGTAGGCTATTTGGTCCAGTGTGTACCCCAGTGGTAAATCAATGATCAATCAGACATGAGTATTGTTGCTTCTTCAATAGCCAGTCCTGTACACTGCCACCACCGTACCATAACATACATTATTACAAATAAATTATATACACACACAAACGGTAACATGCAAATAGATCATTAATAGTTATGAATGTCTTTATATGCGGTCATCCACAATTAGACTTCTTCAGTCATTGTTGGAGGAAGTGTCCATGTAGATCCTCTACTGACTGTGGATGTCCCATAAACGCTGACAGGGCATCAGTGACATATTAAATGAAAAATATTTGTGATAGATTTCTATACATTTGTCTCCAGTCCGTTCATGTCGATAGAGCAGTGGTCCTTGTCCCTGTGCTCCCTCTTGTGGTGCGAGGAGTGGGCATGCTTCTTCTTCTCCGCCGGTCGGATGCCCTCCTCTAGCTGGATGAGGCGGGCCACATCTGGGGACAGATGGTCGTGCTTGCTGCCCGAAGGTGGAGGTTGGTAGCAGCCATTTTTCTGGTTCTGGTAGTTCATCATTTGCTGGATGCTTATCATTGGTTTGGTCTCACAAATCAGAGGCACCTGACAAGATCAAAGAATTAAGATAAGATAAACATAATGTCATTTTTTGTTAAAAAATACAGTATGACAGCAACAACAATAAAAAAATAAAATAAATAATAATAATAATAATATAGCGTGAAAGTTGCATGAGTCATTCATTCCATACTCAGAAGTGGTAAGCAACTACTGTAGTCACAGCTGCCCCAGAGTTACCTGACAGAAGGGCTGCTAGTCTATATATATATATATATACATATACACACACACACACACACACACACACACATATATATATATATATATGTATATGTGTGTGTGTGTGTGTGTGTGTGTGTGTGTGTGTGTGTATATATATATATATATATATATATATATATATATATATATATATATATATATATATATATATATATATATATATATATATACACACCCACACACACGCACACGCACGCACACACACAACCATCTCTGTTCTTAGGCTTTATTTTTCAGGGCTCAGCTGGGTGACGTCACAAAATCAAATGAATGGCCAAAAATATCTATCTGCTTTCTAGAATTTTCAAATCCACAGTTGTTGACATGTTTCAATTATTACTCTCTTCAGGACATATTATGATTATATTATTATAAATATTATGTTATCTTCAGGTATTTAGTATTAAGCTACATCATAAGTGGATCATCATTTTACATTTTGTTCAGTATAAATGGCAGGATTGATCTAAAACAGCTTCATAACAGAAACAGATTTATAGGCTTGTTCAAAACTGCAGAACTAATAAGCCTCCTCATTGTGGCATTTCAAATTAAGAAGTGTATTTTCATTCACAGCAAAAAAAAACTGCAAAAAAAAAAAAAAAAACTGCAAAAAAAAAAAATTAAAATTATATATACATATATAATGAGTACAGAGCAGTGGGTGGGGATAGGTGAAAACAGGAATTTTCTGAGCCCTCAAGCCTTGAATACAGGATACAGGATTACACAAACCCACTCAAAATATGACACTAAGTATCAGGGCTTTACTCAAAATATTGATAGGGCAATATATTGTTAAGAGATGCTTTATTGTGCTACTTTAAACAATGGTAATTCATTATAAACTGTCGAGTTTTACAATAAAGTACCTTCTAATACTGTATTGAGGCTGAATATGCGTCACTGAAAAAGTGCCTTATTCATATGTTTTGACATTAAGGGCATTATGAACATGAAATTCCAATGTTTTTATTATTCTACATTGCCAAAATATCAATTTAGTGCTTTTTTCAGACCCTGCGTGTAGACACCTATTGTATTGTGAGGTTCCTGGTAATATCCAGCCCTGCTGAGTAAGATAATGATGAGGGAACATTATCATAACATTTTAAGATTAAAAGATCAGAAAAGTAAATTTTACATAATCTAGCCTCATTAAGGACAGAGTGTAGTTAGTCAGTAATACATCTGAATTAGAGCTGTGCTGTTAATCAGTAAAAGCATGTGGTGTAGATCAGAGTGTCTCTTTTGAATAAATGAGTTTTGTGCAGAAAATTCATACTGAAAGCCATTTTTATTTGTTTGTAAGACCAAATAGTAAAAATATCCGTAATCAATCAATGAGCTGAAATAACATCTTGCATTTTTTGTCATATTGCTCAGCCTTAATTAATATTTTAATATTTTTATTCATGTGATTTTATGGATTTATGTAAAACTATGACAATGCCTCAATATAAAGCATGTTCCTAAACCTCCTTTGTGTGTCTGACTTGGCCTCACCTGCTCTCCTTCTTTGACAAAGTCCTTCCTGCAGATGTGAGCCATGATGCCTGTGGCCAAAGCATCGCCCATCACATTCACCATGGTCCGAAATCGATCTCTGTGCAACCGAGTTCAAAACATCAGTCATTCTCTTTGATAGGGTTAACTCCATAAAACTACAGACAATACTGGTTTAGTGTGAAATACTGGCATTGACAAGATGACATGTAATAATTATATTTTCTATGGGACTAACTGATGAGGATCCATAGGTCCTGGACACCTTTATTGTAACATGTTCCTGTCCAATAAGCTGTGTCACATCAGGACAATATATAAATGATTGTACCCTTAAATATGAAATAAACTAAATCCAATTCAAATTTTACCCTCAATTCTAATTTTACCCATTATCTTTTACTCTAGGCTTTACTTGTTCATATAAAGTTTTTTAATTTAGTTTTGGGTCTTCAGCCAGCTCAAATGGTGATCTGTCATATCCTTAGTAATTTCCTCATTCAAAAGATATCATATTTTGCTATGGATTTCATTATTCCAACACTGAAGCAAAGTTGCTATTTTAAATCCTTCAAAGCAGGATGGACTTATCCATATACCTGAAACCCTTGAACACTCATGAAATACAACATGTTCATACACTGGGATTGTATCAGTAATAATAACATATATTTGAATCCTTCATACGGCAGGTTACAGTGTAGTTTAATATTGGTATACCTCACTGCTGCTTTTAAATTACAAGCCTAATTGAATGATATATGTTGAATGATGTTTCTTTTTCAGATGCATTGAAACTCTTGAGAGCTCTACTCAAGAAATGCATATCCCTTTTGTGGCAAGGTAGCTGATCATGTGGTCTCTGCCATGTGACACTTGTGTCACATGCCAGAGACTACAAAGGTCAGAGGGGAACCAGGTGACTTCCTCTTCCTGAGCAGGCCTAACACACGGCTATTTCTGGTGAGCCAAACAAATGTAATGTTTGTACATTTTAATCTTGTTAGAAAACAAATTTGTAACTTTTGTAAATATTATTTTAAGGGTTTTAACAGTCCAGATCAGAGAGGTATGCTTTTAACTTATTTTATTGTTTAATTTTAATTGATGTATTTTATTAACTGCACTGTGTTACAGGCTCAGTGCTGGTTGCCGTTTTTGAGTTTTAGTTTGAGTTGATTGTTGATTTGTTACAGCTCTGCAGTAGGTGTGGGCTGGAGGTAGCTGGGTGTGGAAGGGGCTCACATAGAAGGTGACGTTATTTAGTTATTGGTGATGGTGGCACTTGTAATTGGGTGTTTTCAGTTGTGGTAACGGTTTTCTTTGTATTAATCTTATTTGTTTTCTCACTGTATAGCATGTCTCCTTCACCCCAACTTTAGGGTGGAGCTGCACCCCTGCAGTATTATCCTCACCCGTTAAAAGCACCTTTTAATATTTTGTAAATAAAAGCTGCCATATGGCTGTTAGACCCATACACTGACTGGCTTGCTTTGTTATTAAAGCTACCTGTAAATTCCAGGTGTTACACTTTGATTTGAATGGTCTCCGAATGGCATGAATCATCATCAAATAGATGTGTCATTCTAGCATCTCTATATTTCAAGCCACATAATATCAAAAATCAAAGCATGCCATGTTTAATCTTAATTACATGACATACAGCAAACAGAATAGACTTTTTGTTTGTTGTTGTGTGTGTTAAAATAGCCTTTACTTACAAAGCCCAATCAACGGCAATTATGAGAGTGATGTCGTCCGTAGGTAGACCCACAGAAGTCAACACGATCACCATGGTAACAAGTCCAGCTTGAGGGATTCCTGCCGCACCTATACTGGCCGCTGTGGCAGTAATGCTATGGCAAAGAAAATATATAAGGTTAACATTTTTCCAAATTATACATTTTAAGAGCAAGTTGTAAGCTTTTATTTTGGTTATTATTTATTTGAAATTCATAATATATTAGTACCCAAGGTAATCTTATTGATGCATGAATAAAGTGACCGCAGTAAATTTGTGTGTGGTTGTAATTTATTAGTGTTTCTTTACAACTCAATACAGCCAAGCCTAAACCATCATTCAAAAGGTATAGTATAAGAGGAAGTTCATGGTGTACAATTCAGCTGTTAGCAGAGGTTATACTGACGTTACAGAGACTGCAGAGGTGGAAGCTAAATGGAAGTTTTGAGGAACATAGCTTTACAGAACACCACAAACAATTTCCTTCAGACAATCCTGACGTAAATTATAGCAGGAATTCCTCAATAAAAAATATGACTATTTTCCCATCTCAGACCAAACTCTGCATGTCCAATCCCTAGACACACTGAATGTGTAGGTGAACATGTAAAGGTTTAACTCAGTCTGAACTGAGTATTTTGTTGTTCTTATGTTTTATTATTTTACTCTACCTATGCTTGTAAATTTGCATATTGTTCGCACTAGTTTGAACCATTCATTGTTTTCTTTTCTAAAGCTAAGCACCTTCAGTCTATATAGATTAAGTGAAATGACAGAAGATCCTCTTGAGGATTTAACTCTCAATACTGAACATATTGGACAGAACTTTGACCTTTGGAGCCCTTCCTCAAATTGCCCCTTTAATTGTCAGTCAATTTGGGATGTAAGTATTACAGGGGGGTGGGGACAGAGAATGATTATAAATCTGGTGTGACAATGGGTGAGAGTAATACAGGTCATATGGGTTTTACTGCCAAAGGATTATGATGGCCACACACTGCCGCCATGATGGGGTTTCTTAATATTATAACAGTCACAGGGGTGAACAGATGGGGGGACAGTGGCCTGTGAGGGACATGACATAAGGGTTCACCTGGGAGAAAATAGCATGTAAGGGAATGTGTCTTTGAGAGATAGTCCTGCCTCTGTATTTCAACAGCTTCCAGACTGATTTAGCAAAAACCAGATCAGGCTAAGAAGCTCATGGGAAGCATAATCTGTGTGACATTTACATTTATAAATCCCATCAAATTTGTTATTAATTCAGTATTAAATAAAATGTGTTGCACTAGATTAATTCACATATTGCCCTGAATTAGAACCAGTACAAACTGGATACAAACTAAATATTATATATAACTACTAACATATAACTCTGCTTGTTTAAGCAGATTTTGAGTTATAAACACTGGTAAATTTGAACTCTGAATAATAAAAAACATAGTTTTTATTCTGAATATTTCAGTTACTACATTATGCAGAACATATTTCAATGTGTTTTTCTCAATTAAAATATTCAAAAGGAAAAAATAAATATTTTAAATATTCAGCCAGTATTTTTAGTATAAAATATGCATTGAAAAATGCATACCTATTTAATTCAGCAAGGCATTAGCAATTGATCCTCCAACCTTCTAACATCCAGGAGAAGTTGTGAGTGAACCACACTGTTTTTGAATGCGCCTCCTCAAAGCCTCATCTCCTTGAGTTAATGCTGTCTCTGCCCTCCTCAGTCAGACACATTTGATTACTATTGATTGCTTGCTGTTGGTTTTGGGGATCTTTGCAGCACAGAATTTTAAAATTTCATTTGGAACAGTAAAACATGCAAACTAAAATGCTGAAATTCAGAATGAAAATGTTTCTTAGGATTAAACCAATTTTTACATTCAAATTTTATTCCCTGTGATTTTATTGTCATACACTTTTAATACTTACAATTTCGACACAGCAAACATCACAACTGTAATATGGCACCAAATACCATTCCTATTTATTGAGGCTTGGTACTCGTGCAGTGAGTATATTTTGTATTTATAAGGTGCACTATGTAACTTTTCTGGTGGATTGGATATTTCACAGTATGGCATTTAATTTATCTATCTCCATGGAAACAAGCCAACACTCACAGGCCAAGTTTCAGGCCAGTATTACTCACAGTAACAATGCATACAGCAATAAAAAAAAAAATAAAAATGATCTAACTAAATATATGTGAATAAGTTAGTAATGCCACATTGTGGAACGTTCCAAGCAAATAACAGAAGCAGGTAGACTTGCTGAAAAAAGTTACTGACAACTAGGATTGCGCCGATCTAGCATTTTCAGTTCTAATACTGATGACAATACTTTGACTTTAAGTCACAGGTGTCAAACATAAGGCCCGGGGGCCAGATCCGGCCCTCCAAGACCTTTAAAGTGGCCCTTGGGTGATTTTCTACTAAAATATTTAATTATATTTTCTATTAAAATATTGGTAATTTTCTGCGGTGCTGAGCATAGCAGCGTCTCCAGCGTCTCTGTACGTGGCCCTTCCCACCAGAGCAGCACAAATGAAGACTTGTCTCTTTCCAAACGCTCTTAAAGGACGATCGTTTTGGCTGTTGACCGTGACACCCTCATCAACAAAATGTCCAACATGAGAAAAGTGGACACTGAAAGAAAAATTGACTTATTCCTGTTTGCATACAAGTTATTGTTAAAACATTGTGTTGAAATTGAATTTTTATTCAAGTTTCTGGTTGTTCATAATATTATAATATTATAATAAGAAAGAGTTCATCAATTAAAAAAGATTTCTGTAATAGATTTGCGTTTCTCTGCACAAATATTTGAAGTTATTGTTATTTTTGGGGTTTATATGACATGAGTTTTCTGATCCGGCCCCTTTGGGATCAAAGTAGGTTGGATACGGCCCCCGGACCAAAATGAGTTTGACACCCCTGCTTTAAGTATTTGCTCAAAACCGACATTGACTGATGGAAAAGTAGCACTTATTTCCTTAAGACAGTTATTGCAACTTACACTTTGTGGAATTAACTTACACTACATATCTAATTGTGTTATGCAACTGTTATTTATCCTTGGAATAAATACAGAGCAGCTTCATATGAATAAAAGTTCAAAATCAGCCTGTAAATAATCTAGACCCTTGAACTTAGACTTAGACAAACTTTATTGATCCACAAGGGAAATTATTTGGATATCAATTTGACAATATCATGGAACCGATAGCTGATCCAGCAAATCTTTCAATATTATGATATGACGGTAAACTTAGGCAGTTTTACCTTATTGTGATGATCTGTCCAAAGTCAAGCTCGTAGTTGTTGACTTGGGCAATAAAAATGGCAGCGACAGCTTCGTACAGCGCCGTGCCGTCCATGTTGATAGTGGCTCCCACGGGAAGCACAAAGCGGATGATGCGTCTGTCGATGTGATTATTCTCCAAGAGGCACTTAAAGGTGATAGGCAGAGTGGCAGAGCTGTAAAGGAAAGATAAACATAGCTATTATACCATCACTTTCATTCATTATTTGAACACACTTTTGATTTTTGACCTTTTACTATAAAAAGTATGCAGATGTAATGCATTTCTAGGCAATGGCAGTGCAATCTCTTTTTTGTATCAAACGTGTATGTCTGAGTCTGAAATTTTATAAGGAAAAAACATACTTGTTTAGTTAGCCCTTAATGTATTTTTGTTTTTATAAAATTACTATTACTTTCACTACCTGAGACTGTATACTGTAGTTACTTTGGCCAAAGAATATAGGTATATGTATTTCTTACTTAAATATTACATAACATTTCAAATCTAAAGCACTTGTTCGTGTACTGCAGAATACCAACTTGGATATCCACTGAATATGAATGTAGCACAGATCAACTGCAAAATGTTTGTTATTTACATTATATACATGTATAGCTGCATAATACGCCAGTAAGATACAGATTTTTATGTATTTTTTTTGTATCAAAATCACTTTGCAACACTTCTGAATCCTTGGAGAACAAGTGGAGAACAAAGTAAGAACACAGCAGTGGGCGTATGCCTGGGGTGTTGAAAACAAGGGTTGATCAGCAATATGGCATCTTGTAAATAAGCGATCAAATATTACTCAAACACATAAATCACTCCAAATACATCTTAGTGTGAGTAAATGGTGAGGGGAAAGAACTCTAACATGATTAAAAGCTCTGTAAAGTTGATTTTTCATAATATGTTTGCTTTAAGATATTTAATGGAGCTCAAGTTTGTGTTACCATACATCAACAAATAAAAATGTACCCTTAGGTATAACCTTTTACTTCAGTAGCCTTTTATTCTAGCTGCTTCTGTTTGAACAACAATTCCATCTCTGACCCATGCTGTTAAGTTCAGAAGACACACTATACAATATACTGCAAACAAATTATGACTTCAGGAAGGAACCTTTCACATATAGACTGGCACATTATATGTTCCATCTCACCTTGAAGATGTGGCCAGTGATATAAGCAGGGCTTGTAAGATGCCTCTAATATAAACTATAGGGCTCTTCTTGGTGATGAAGAAATACATGGCAGGCAAAATGAACATGCCATGGAGTATTAGACCCATGACTACTGTAATGGCATAAAAACCAAGTTTCTTCCCCATGGCAGAGGGGTCGTCCATCTCCAGGATTTTACCAGCGACCAGGAAGACAATGCCAAAAGGAAAATACCTAAAGAAAGAGTAAACAAAGATTCACATATTGTTTACATTGATAACAGAATATGGCACAAATGTAATTTTTAGTTGTGTGTGTAAAAATATGTTGTTTTTTTTTCACTATTGCTTTTTTCTAAAATGTTCTATAATTTTACTTAATTTAAAAGGTCAACAAAAAAGTGAACCTTTCAATGTCAGTACTGTAAATGAAAAGTATAAAAACTAAATTTCACACAACTGTCAAACTTGTGAGTATAAAATGCATCCTTGCCAGTGCATAAACTGCAAAATATTAATGGAAATGGCTTTAGTTATTTAATTATTTAACTTCACATAATTGAACAAACACATCTAAACAAATGATAATAATAATAATTCTCACACTTTAAATATGCCCAAAGTACTATCTTTAATCATTTACTCTAAAGTGTGAAGTGAAGTTAATTAAATTTTGGCACTCTTTGTTAGATTCAATTCCATAAATATTATTATGTTATTATCACAGATAGTTATTTAAGATGTTGCTTTTTACAGATTCTTCTACCCTTGGAATAGAATTACAAAAAAACTGAAGGAATTACTGAACTCAGTGTAATGAAAAGCAAATAAATACAACTTTAAATATTGAGGTTCATGAATATAGACAAAATAGACTTAGAACAAATGAATGCTTACTGCCAGTGCCTTTTTAACACTTAAACACTTAAAATTATCCACTTCCGTCTAAGTCTAAACTCTTCCCCAAACATGTTTTATTGCTGCAGGACAGACAGAGCTGTTGATTAATAACACCATGAACTTAATTGTGATGTTTAAACAATTTGAATAAAATTTGACTAATTGCGCAGTCCTAATTCATGACAGGAATATTCACAGCACACAGCACATTTGCCTCTTTTGAGCAACTCTTTTTACTTATTATTCCTAGTGCATCTCTCAAGTAATTAAAAATGTTGGCATATTCTAATGCAAAGAAACTAACTGTATATGATAAATTTTCAGATGAAAAAGTGACTAGCCTATGTAACAAATAAAGTACAATAAAACATTTGCATGATGTGTTGTGTCTCAGCTGTAATGTGAAAGTTTTATATACCTTTGTTTTTTCTCATGATAAAAAGAATGAATTGACTGTGTCTGTACATTACGTGTATATTAATCCAAAAAATACGGACTCAAATAGAATCATGTAAAGATTAATATCAGAGCTTACCAGATGACAATGGCAACAATCTTGAGCACTGCTTCATTTAAACTCTGACAGAAGTTGACTAGGGCACTTCCATTGGGCCCCATTCTCCCAAGCATGATACCTATGAGAGGGACACAATGATAATTATTATGATCACAGTAAATGCATACAACTGAATGTACAATTATGTATCTATTATGTTGGACTTTTTCTGAGAATTTCCTTTAAGAGACAGTGTGTGCTCCATTGTTATGTTCTTCTATACAACAAATATGTCCAGTTTGAAGAAGGAAGTTCTAATTAGAATCACTTACCCATTGTAGCAGAGAAAATAACTATCCCCAGAACATTCATGCCCTCACTGGTTCCTGGAGAGGTCTTCATGATGACGTCTGGAGGGGGCGTGAGATCCAGAGAGAAGTTTTGGACATCGGTGCCGTTGTCATCCTGGATGCCATAGATGTAAATGCGGCGTGTGGTGGTCTCGTCCAACAGTTGAGCCACAGTAGGTTTGGGAATGAGCTCTGGTACTCTCTGAGTCCGATACTACAAGGCAGACATCGTTTCAATTTTCTGTTCTTATACCATTAAATACAACAGTTATACTGTACTGTACTGATTTACAAAAGAAATGTTGTAAGTATTATGCAGCCAATTTTTTTTATTTTTTATTTTGTATTATCTGGGGTAAAAGTTCAACACATATGTGCATTGTGTATAAGTATGAACTAGTGGGTTATTGGAGAACATGCAGAGTCCACACTAAATAGCGTAGGCCAGTTTACCCACCATAACCACTAACCAGTCTGCCACCTGCTCCTCTAACAGAAATGGCTGCATGTCAGAATAGGACTGTGATACATACCTGCTGGAAAGTAGCTTGGACCAAATTGGCAGGAAACATATTACTGGAGGGACAAAAACACACATTATTTTTAAAATGTGAAGTGTGCTGAAATAAACATTCACAAATAAAGAATGAGCAAATGTGTACTAAACAGATTGAAGTGCAAAAGTTTTCTACTTTTCTACTCTTAAATATCTCAAACCAAGCTCATAAAAACAAAACAGCAAAGGGAATATTGATTGTTTCTGAGATGAACTGCAGCTGGCAGAAATAGTTTATCATGTTGCTCAGTATTTCTGTTCATTTTCAGAATACTATGAAAAAGTATCATGAACAGTCTTTTGTGGACAGAACTTTTATGTTTGTTGTCAAGTATAATACTGACTGTCTAGCAGCATAAATGTTTGTAGAAATAATGAACTTGATTTTAAATGTTCTTAGAACCGAACTGTGGTCAAAGTATTTTACACAGATGGTAGTTTGCACTACAGTGCACTAGGTGTGTTCAAGCTGGAACAGCATGGCTAAACTGTATTTTACTCACTCAGTGTAATAAATCATAATAAACATTATACCTAATCCCAAATCATGATGTATGCCACCTGCCACTCAATCAGACCAGCTCTAAATCCCACCACTGTGGCCCTTCCTTCCTCTTTACAGTGCATATAAGTGATTCTGTAATGAATGCATGTATAGATACATTATTATGTGTTGAACAGGCCAATTTAAAGAGACAATACAGTGTAATACAGTGAGTCTTTCAGAGCCCTCATGCAGCAAAGGTTTGAAAAGCGAATTAATGAAACATGTTGACATTTGGCTCTAGTAGATAGACAGTATGTACATTCATACAGGGAGCAGCTCATTACTGCTGTTTATCACATGAAGGCACTAGTACACGCGACACTAGTCAGTCTGCTGCATGATAGATGAAGGCTTTAAAGGAGCTTTGCCAGATAAATCCAACGCACAGCTGTGCCCAGGACCACACACTCAGGGTCGGTGAGCTGGAGCTGCAGATGATCGCTGCCTCCTGGACTTCACATTTGGCCTGATATGCAAATGCCATTGAATACAGTCCACGTTACAATGCTACATCAGATTCAGAATTATATTTTTAACAAGTAACATTATAACAAGTAACATGTCATAAGTAGGCTACTTGTAACCTTTTAAGCAACATTGCACATTTCCAATATTAAGCACTCTAAATAAATAATAATAAATTGAAGCTTCTGATTACATTTACGTAATCACATCTCATCATAGCTCATGTTTGACAGTTTGTAGACTTTTTTAAAGAAAATGGCATTTTAGATGGGGCTTTCAAAGCAGCCTTTGAGAGTGCTGTTTCAGTTCTCTTATGAATTTTGCTTTTCTATAGAAAGTTTATGCTACATGTATGCTGCACTATTTTGTGGTGAAGAGAACTGAAACCTTCTTCTAGTGACCAAATGACACAGCGTCTTCATGGCTGTCATTGGCCCAAGCTCACCTCGACACACTATCAGCCTTTAGCTGAGCTAATTAGCTTAGTACAGTAACCTACTGGCACACAAGGCTTTGGCTTCTGACACTCAGCTGTCTACTGTCAATGTGAAAGACATATGCAGGGGTCAAAGATAAAATACAATGGAAAATCATAATTTCAAATGTCAAATATATGTTGCATCACATTTTAATCTACATTTGAATAGTTTATGGTGTCATTAGACCTAATTTCACAAAATATAATTCTATATTTAAAAAAATGTATACAGTGCCATAATTAAAAAAAATGTTTATGTTGAAATCATCTTGTGCCCTGTGACCACCCTTTGGGGAATAGAATACTCCTCAGTATGACATTAAACTTGTTTTAAATGGAGATGGGCAGATGATGCCACCAGGTCAGAATGAATGTTTTTAATTGAATAAATCTCCAAGTTAAATGGAGCACCTTAGAACTACTGTTGGTAGCCTTCATTTTGGCTGCATTTGACATCTGGTTACCATAGCAGCAGTGCAGATGTCCTATCTAAGCTCAAGCCCAAACAATGACAAATGAATGTATCCACTGTTGTATAAAGGGAACAAAAATAGAGGAACATGTCTCTGAGGATAAGACCAAAAACAAGCCCCACACAGGGCATATGCTGTAGAGGGGCTATAAAGCTGAATATACAATATCTTGGCTCTACACTTGAATGACCAATCCCTGGCTGCTCAAGTGGCTTCTTATTGGATAAACGTGGACTCTTAGTTACCGGATGAGGTCAAGCAGGGCGTCTGCTGAGCTGGTCATGGGCTTCTTGCTTTCCTCTGAGTCCTCCTTCTGAGCAGCACCTCCAGGGTGGATGATATAAACCATGACGATGCCCACCACCACTGCCACAAACGTGGTCCACAGGTAGTAGGAGATGGTCATGATGCCCAAACGGCTGGAGCATTTGGCATCCAGAGCAGCAAGGCCTGACATCAAACTGCAGAGAAAAAACAATATGAAACATTTTAGGCTTGATAGAATAACACAACAGATGCTTGTCAAATACAGGACTAACATGAAAACACCAAATGTACACTGTATTTAAATATATTTTGTGTATGTATATACTGTATATACTGTGTATATATATATATATATATATATATATATATATATATATATATATATATATATATATATATATATATATATATATATATATATGTATGTGTGTGTGTATATATATATATATATATATATATATGTATGTATGTGTGTGTGTATATATATACACACACATTTATATATATATATATATATATATATATATATATATATATATATATATATATATATATATATATATATATATATATATATATATATGTGATACTATCTTTGCATTGTAAGTAGGTTAATGCAAACTTAATTATTTTGTCATTAGTTGGTATGGCGACAGAGATACTTCTGTGTTAGGGGTGGACTTATGGCAAATGTTCATATTTTCACAGAAATCATTTGTATATACTTGTATGTGCACTTAGTATCTACTATTCTCCTTATGAGAATTCAAACTCTCGGTGCTGCAAGTGCTGCACTATACAAAAAGCACTCAGTCAAAATATAAGATCATCGCAAATTCAGATCGCTATATGATTTGTAGAGCTGCTGTAGGCTTATATTGACTGTGCTATATCTTTGTTAGTTTTTACTTCCAGAGAGGGGACTAGATAAAGCATTCCTCGGTATTTATTTCCACTCATATTAAGACCCATGTGTGAGCTAACTGTTACCTAGTGTTGCAACAGCAGTCTGCTATGTGCAATAGACTAGATGAAACCTAACTACAGATTTTTATTTTTTTTTATCGTGTTATCATATACAACAGGAAATCTTTAATCATTGGTTACTACTGGATGATGTAATGCATGGCAAGCGGTCATTGAAACATCAGCACCATGCTGTAAAGGGCTATGTGGAGTATTAGAATAAGCTTTGAATAACACACATTCATAATTCAAATCAAAAACCCTTGCTTTAATCATACCACTGACTCACTGTGATAATAATGATACACTAGTCTTATAAAGCACTCTTCCAGACGCTTCACAATTGCTTCACAATTTTGTGTCATATTCATTCATTCCACACTTGGTGGTAGTAAGCTACTAGTGTAGCTACAGCTGCCCCGGCGCAAACTGACTGAAATGAGTCTGCAATCTGCACAATAGCGCCCCAGCCACCATATTCACACTAGACAATGTGGTTAAAGGACACAACAACAGTTTATGGCAGTGTGGTACCTGATTTTCCCAGTTGTCTACCATCCAAGAACTAACCAGACCCTGCCACGTTTAGCTTCTGAGCTTTGACAAGGAGCTTTGCACTTAGAAGGAGGTTTGGCCATCTGTGACATATTTACATTTAAATAGCCATCCTACACCAGCAATAAAAGAAAATGACATTCAAAGAACCACTAGAAGGCACATACTGCTGCTGATGGTAGAATTATTATTTTTATACAATCTTTATTTACTTTTTAATTAAAGGTAGATAATGCATCATGTTAAATAACAAGTGTACTTCCAGTAAAAATATGATGAAGCACACAACAGTAAAAAAAAAAAAAAAAAAGTTGATTTGTTTTTTAATTTATTTGCAAAAACATTGGACATGATGTTGATTGTTTGTGTTTTCAAGACCATCCAGTCAAGCAGAATGAGACTCACAAATGTCTCTCATTTCAGTTGTCAGTTTCAATGCTGAAATTACTGTCTGATTTGAGTCCTCACTACCTGAACTTCAGCGGCTCTAATCAGTGCTAGTGCAGCCTCTGTAGCTTAGCGAGTGTATTCTAAAGCTCAGAGCTTTTACATGAGGCTTGCCCTATCCATATACTGAGAATGTGAAACACGTATGTGTCCTCTGTCTATAGATCAAGGCACTGGGGACCCAGGTTCAGCTGTGATTTTTTGAGGCTATACCTTTTTAAAACTGTAAATAAAACATGTTCCACACTATGACATCAAATGTATGTATTTCATGGAGAGAAACAGATGACCCCTTCATGTCAAGTTACAGGTAAAATTTGTGGAGAGGCAGCCCTGCTCTCAGAATGCATGGTTTTAAACATACCTTTTCAAAAATTGCAAAAATAAATTAGTTAAATGCCATACTGTGGAACATTCCAGGCAAAACAAAAACATCTCCATGGTGATGTTTCCTGTAGAGAGAGCCTTTGTAGGGCTATGTTTTGTTTCATTCATACATGTTTAACACACAAACCCTGCCTATTTAGATAGATCTTGTGATATGGGAAGTGCTCCACTGTGTTTAAAAAACACAGTGGAGCACTTTCACTAGAAACATTAGGATGATTTCAACCCTGAAATTGCCAATTTCTACTGAGTACTGAGTAAAAGGTAAAAGGTTGCTATTAAGTTGAAAAGTTCCACTACATGACATCACAAGGTGGAGCAGAGAATTATGAGCTTTCAAGATGTAAACAGACTAATAATTAAGGGTTACTCAAACATGTGTGAATGAAACAAAACAGCTTTCTAAAACTAAAACACACAAGAGTAATTTTTGCGTAATATAGGACCTTTAAAACCCAAATTAGCCAATATTAAACTATTTTTCCCCTGGCTCTTGTCTAAGACTCTTTGAATATTGTTATTACATCACTATGTGATGTTAAAATAAAATAAATTTTATTGGTAAATAAAACAATTTAACAATCGGTTTTAGAGGATCATAATTATTCAAAACATGGAAGGTAACTCTGCTCATGAGATGTGACCACAGACTGCTGTGTCCTGACCTTTAAATGTAGCCTAGAGGTTGCATTAGAGTGTCTAGTAGCGTACGATAATTAATAAACAGCAGCATCAGGTTGGCCTGTGGAGGGGACCGCAGTGCACATGGGTCAGCCTGTGCCTGCACAGTTGCTGGCTAAATGCATGTTTTTACACTAATCATGAAATTACAGAACTTATCTAACAATGGCAAACATGAAATGCATGAAAAAGTTGAAGCATTATTGCTTTAAACCTTCAAGGTCAACATTATTATGCAGACACGTCCAGGCCTTTGGAAAGATACACGATTAATATGTAATACTTAAAGTACTCAGTTAAGAGCAATGTTTGATTTTGAAAAGAATAAGGCATAAATACAGTTTTAGTTGTCTTATCACATCCACCAGCCTGCATAATAGTACCCTTTCAGCAGATAATCTACAGTCAGTGGCACAGGCAATATGAATCAAAATAAAAATATATAGCCATTTCTTTAATTATAGTAGCACTAGTTTATTTTTGATTGGACTGATTAAGTGAAAGACAAAAATATGATTTTAACCTTAGAACTAACATTATTATAACATGGAGGGCATCCAACTTAATATGAGGCTTAACCATCGTGCCAAGTGAGGGATCAGCCTCAGCCAAGAGGAAATAACATACAGGTAGGTTAAAAGCATTTCAAATATGTAAAAAAAAAATCTGTACAATAAACCAGTGGGTGAATTTATCTAGGGTGGTCTATTTTCAAATTCAAGTGTCATTTTCCTCTGCCCTAATATCTGTATTCAAGTGGGATTACAGTGTGGAGCTTGTCTGTATCCTCTCTTTTCATGAAGGATAGTGTACAGTGAGTTTTTGGCACCATATGGGGCTTTAGTCTCCTGCCTGCTGCACCTTTTCTCTGCCCAAGAGCATTAGACTAATCCTAGGTCCTGATGAAATCAAAGACCATGGGTCCTTCTTGGAGAATTGTTCCATGTAGTTCGTAAATGAAGACATTAAACTGGAATATCAGAGCTGCACAATATCGGAAAATATTTTATTATGTGATATCTCTTGTTAGACTTGTTAGTCTGCTGCACGTCTGTCACATTGATTGTTGAGTTAGACAATGTCAATAATTTTGCAATATATTGTGTAGCCATAAAAGTGATGTGTAGATTTAGTGAGGAAACACTGATTAAACTTCTACAGTGCTGTAATTGATAAATGGCATAGTTTAAGTGAGGAAGCTTTTGTTTTTCTGTTGTTTAAAATTTTGCACTAATATGCTTTAAGTTACAAGCAGTAGCAAATAATAATAATAATAATAATAAGTAATATTGTACCTTTACCAGGATAGTGGCATAAATTACTGTTTAATTTAATAATGCAAACCAGGCATTGACCAAGCATTTGAACGTTTTAGTGCAGATTTCTGACATTTAGTTTCATTTGTCCATATGAATCCATGACTTTGCTGGTATTATATGATGTTGGGCCATGACAAGAAAAGTATGAATTTTGCTATTCAACAAGTCAGATGTTAATGATAACAATAATACCTCCTTATAAAAACTACCAAAAGACTTTGTTAATCCAAGATAAACTACTTGGACACATTAGCCTTCACTTTACATAATAACACTAATTAAGAAAGAAGCAAGAAGAAGAAAGAAGCAATGCAAACATTTTAGTCTGGAGACAGTTCCCTAAGTTCAGAAACCTAATTTTAGAAGTCTTGCTGTCTGGGCTAGAAAGAGGGACTAGTTAGTCCTGTGCACATGTCAGGAGATTTTTGCATCTGTTTGTGTTGTATTAGTTGCACACTCAACATAATTATTCTGATCAAACAAGCAACTAGCAACTAGACAGAGGGCAGTGAACAATAATATATAAAATTATTATTTTTGGTGATACAAGAGGTAGACAGATATCATTCATGGCACATTTTTGTATAATACTACCAACAAAGATAATTGCCACTGTATCACCAGAGTGTTCGGAAAAAAGCTTCACACACAATGTTTTCTTAGATGATTTTGTAGCTTGTGTCAGAAACCAGAAACTAATTATCTTACTTCATAATTTTTAACAAATAGCATCTTGTGTGTTCGTGCTTTTTAAATTCTTTTTAATTGTTTCTTAAGTTTTGACAAAAATATAGAGAAAACTGTAGCAATAATAACAATTTAATTACTAGCAGCTTGTAGCAAGCAACTTTCATCCGGCTTTCATCCGGTTGTAGAAATTGTGACATTTAGAGCTATTAGTTGAGCAGAACAATGGTATATGGACCTGCGTCACTGATAAAGAGCCTCTAAGTAATCACTATGTAACCTTTATGGTGAGGTTCTGCAAACTGTGAGTCTCCATGGAGAACTTATCGCTTGAATTTTATGACGTTAAATGTATCTATGGACATGGAAACAAGCATAATGGATCTACAGGTTAAACTCACACACGGTAAACAAATGCATGTTTTTAAAGAATCAGAAAAACACCCATAAGTAAATCAATGCAAAACAGATATGCCATATTGTGGAACATTCCTCATAAAGCAATAATATCTTCATGGACGCAAGCAGATGGTGGTGCCTCCATCAGAAAAGTTACATAGTGCACTTTTAAGTATTAATTAATGATATGAATTATTAATAACAATAAAGATGTAAATAGTTGATGAGCCTTGTAAGAGCTGTGTGGTTACACTGCAGATAGTGCTTCTTTATCAGGAGACTTAACCTGATTTGGTGTTTTTGCTCAAATCTCAGGAGGCACTTAATCTTCAGAAAAATCTCAACAACAAGAAGAAAGCTGAATGGGTGAATGTCGAGGGGCTTCAGCATAACACAGCACAGTAAACACATAAATGAATCTTAATAAATAACCTGCCTTTTCTTTCTGTTGAAGCACTAAATCCTTTAATCCTTTATTAATTCAACAAAGGCTTGGATACTATGTAATTTGATGGCACTTGTTGATTATAATAATTAATGGTCAAGTGGAGTAAACTAAAAAAATTGTGCACTTGGAGTATCAAAAAATATATTTGATAAGATGTTACAAATGATGCATAAATAATGTTTCATATTATTAAATCAACAACAGTGATGGTATCGAACACTGGCATTGGGTATAGAATATCCAGCTTCTAGGTTAGTTCAATCAGTTAATGGAATAAGATTATTTACAGGTAAAATGTTGCATGATTTTAGACCTTAAATACAATTCTGTTCTTGTTATATTATGGAATGTTATTTGTTTTGTAAGGAAATAAATATAACATAACTCTGCACTGACATGAATAAGTACCAGAGCTGAAATAAGTAAATAATAGTAACAGGTAAAGAAATGGCAGGTTCTTTGTTTCTCAAATAACCTATACTAATGGACAAATGCTTTCAGAGAAAGAGCTGCCTCTATTTCAACTTTGACAAAGGTGAATGAACCATTAGATAATCTACATTTGAAGCCGATCAAAACATCCACATGAAACATCTACACTTTATGTTTCATTTTCCGCAGAAATTGTCCAAGGACATCAGTTTGGGCTTGAGTGCTGTGCATTTGTTCTTCATTCTGCAGCTTCTCAGGTATTGAAGCGTATTGACCTGAGAGAATGGTTCACTCTGTTCCCATTCAAGTTCTGCAGAGATATTGGACTGTGCTGTGGACTAAAAGATAACAAAAAGAGAAAATGAAAAAGATGTAATGAGGATATTTTGGTGACTGATCTTAGAGATAAATTAAGAGATGTCGACAATTTTCTATCACAAACCTGGAGTTATAAAGCTTGGTTTTTGTCAGAATTGTTGCTGAGTTTCAAATGGTAGCACTCCCTTTTATGACAGTGCAATTAATCAGTTTTCATTTATAATTCTGATTAATGCTCTAATCAGTCACAAAAATGATGAAATCAAGTAATTAACTCTTTGTTGTTTTCACTGCACATACGTGCTTATGGATAGAGTACATGTACAACAGTCCAGACAGTCAGTCTGACAGTATGTCTGTTTATCTGTTGGTTTGCTCTTTTAATTTTAGGTACACAGAAGAAATTATAGTTGGAGCAGCCCTGCTCTCCATTTGTCTGTAAGATGGGTCCAGATGGGAACTTATTCAGAGGTTCAAATAGTCGATGCCTTCCTAATTTGAAGTATTTTGTGAGGACTTTTCTCCATTTAAAAGATATACTATTTTTGTAATAACTGACTTATTGCTATAATAATGTCAATTGTCAAATCCTTTAAATCAGGAAGGAATCCTGAAAATCATGTTCATTCTGGCAACTAATGTTATAATTTATTTATTTAATATTGGCATAGCAAGTGCAATGGAAAAAACAGATGCATTTTTCTGTTTTGCATATTTAAAAACAAACAAAAAGCTAGAACAGATGGTGTGTGTTTTTGCATTATCACTTCTGCAATATTTCTAATACAGATGTGTCTATCAGCTCTGGCCACTATTTGAATCAGCCATATGTTTGTGAGTATAGCACATGTCATTTAACAGCTTCACCTCTGACCTTCGGATCTCCGATGCAGCTTCTATGAGCACGTTTCAGTGGCTTTGGCTTTAATTAAAAAGCGTGACCGAATATGTCTCTAACCCTAAAGCCTTGACTAACACAAATATAAAGGGACAGTGGAGTGGGTCATTGATTGTGCATGACGGCCACACAAGATTATCTGGTTTCCGCTTTGGACGGTGGCGCAGATGGCGATGGGTGGAGGGTATGAACAGGGACAGTCGGGCTATAGGCTATATACTACACCCAAGTGATAAGCTCTACTGTACCACATAGCAGCAGCTTGTTCAACCAGCCGGCTACACTCACTGGAATAAGTCAATATTAAAACCAAATGTCAACAACGCAGACCAAAGGCATTTTCAACATAATATTGAGCTACAGTGCAATACAAAGGTTTCAAAATGAAAAGATTGTAGTGCATTTATCATTTTAATTTCCAGATCATCAGTTTTACATTTATTTTTTGTGAACAACAGGACAATTGCTCTAGCCTTACACCAAAAAGGAGGTATAAAGTTTGATTGAAAGGGTTAGATGCAAAGGAAAAAATCGAGCCAATGAAACAAACCTTAACATATTTACCTCTCTTATAGCTGAAAGATAAATTTGTATTACTATATTTATATTTATTTATTTTTACTTGTACATATACCATCTATATTATTATGCCTTATTTGACATCAGTCTCTTGTTGTTTTTGCCAGGTATTCTGAATTTATTATTACCATTTATATTTTTTCCTCTTTGTTGTTATATTATATTGTGATGTGTGAGCTACTGGGTCCAAGTAATTTCCCTTGTGGATTAATAAAATTTGTCTAAGTCTAAGTTTATGTCTTATACCTCAAATGAATACAAATGCAGTGGTTGCTTTCAGAAAAGAAAACAAGATAAGGCTAAAATAGAAAGAAATGGCATGAGCACTAAAAACGTCACATATTAATATCAGATTTTTGTTTTTCCAGAATCTGTATCAATTGCAAAATTTTAGCAGCAAAGACCTAGGTGCTATTACGAAAAATAAAGCCGAAAACTGCCAAAATGAGATGCCCTTTCTCTTCATAGTGGCATTTCACTGAAGAAAACACTAACAGCAGCTTTTCTGTTATTAGTTTTTAAGTTTCCGAAATCTCAAGCCCCAAGTAAAGGACAAAATATGACTACTCAAACATGTACGAATCAACTGAAACACAAATCTGAGTAAGCTAATGATGAGGGAACAGCATTCTAATGTGGCTAAACGTGCCTATCTATTTTATACATGAGATATTTTAAGTCACTGAAAGGAATATTTGGAATATTCTTGTAGATTAAGCATGATAGAAAGTGAATAGAAACCAAATTAGAGCATCTGAGACCACATTTTTGCACTCACTGAATTTTACACAACCTCTTCCTGATTTCCATGTTAACTAATTTGATGTGTACTCCTCCAGCTATGAATTTTCAAGATGGCCTCCAGCATGCCTCAAGTACCTAGTAACTTTTATTATTTTTACTTTCAGGCATACCACAATGATTACTTTGCCATTTGCCGAGGCTGTTACTAAACTCAGCAATTTTTGAAGCAGCACTCACTCGCTTCATTTGAGATTAGATGTAATTAATGCTTTGCCTCACGTGCCTCAACCTTTTGATGGAAACTCTAGAGACATGTGATCACCTGCTGCACAGAAATAGACCTTTAACTCCTGCTTTACAAATTACAGTAATAATTAAACATATAGGATGCAAGACAGTAACAGAATGAGAGAGACAGACAGAGGGAACTGAGGATTAACTTCTCATCCAGTCTTTGCCGTTGCATAGATTGTAAGTAGCTTATTGCACAAAGCAGCCCTGCATGTAACCGGGTGCTTTTGCATTATTTGTTTTGGTAGTTTTTTTTGGTTTTGTTGTACTTTTCTGACCTCAAACTATGGGCTTGGTGCTCAAAATACTGTAGACTAAACTAGGGAAATGCATAGGCCTGTCACAATAACACATTTTGAATCGCGGTATATAACAGAGAAATATTGTGTTAAATGATAATAATGAAACTACTTTATTACACTGACACATTAACAATAAATCCCAGTAAACCAGTGTTAAATATCATTTAAAAGATTTAGCTACAACAGATACATCACAGAATGAACCAATAATTAGTTACAGAAGTTATTTATTCAGCTTTCTGCAGCTCAAATCTTACTTTTCTTACATAAAAATCACAAAAATCTAACCCTAACCACTTCTTCAAAGAAAATGTACTCAGGATAAATATTAAGCAAAAAAAAATATATATTGTTCCAGTTCATATATTGAACGATAATGATCAATATAGTAATTATCATGATAGGCCTAGAAATGCAGTGGAGGCTTGCACGTTTTCACTTAATCAAACTCACGCAACATGCCCCTTCAACTTCGTACTGTAATGGAATGTCACAAATCAGATTTGTAAAATTAGAAATGCACTGTCATTTATGCATGACTTTAAAAAATGTAAAAAGAATTAACACTCACATATAAGGAACAGAAAAATAGATGATAAAATCATGATAAATTACATTCATTTTACATTATGTTTTATTCATACAGCCAGGTCTGACACCCCAAAATCCTTAAGTGACTTTTTCTATTTACACTTCTCACAGACGAAACAACACCACCCCAGAGACACTTTTGTACAATATCCTGTCTAATCTACAATCTCATAATGTTGAAATAAATGTTTTAGGTATTATCCAACCAGTGCACTCTGTGGACTCAAGTAGCATAAGGTCGCAGCTGGTGCAGCTGGTATGAAAAATGAAACGCTGCCATGGGCCATGGAAGAGAAAATGTGTTCATCTACAAATTCACAAATTCAGAATAAAATAAATAAAAATCTTTGTGTGTGATGTATAAAAAGGTCACCAAAAAGGCTTTTAGAAATGATTAATTTGAAGATATTTCTTTAGGTAATTTTTTTTACTAGATTTGAATTTTATTGATTTGTAACACACATTTTAGCCCATCACTTGCCACATTGATTGCTTTCAGAACAGTATTAAAACTGTGTTTAAAGGATTTTTGTGTCTAATAGGCTTTCTCATGCTTGACTGAGAAGAGTAAAACAGGAAAATGAGTAAGAAGAGATGATTAGCAAACTAACACACTGAAACACACTAAAGACACTGCAGAAGAGTTAATTCACCTAATAATAATAATAATTAAAAAAATCTTCAGAATATAAAATTACTAAAAATATTTCAACCCAGAATAGTATAAAATGGACATTTATATTTCCCTTAGTATGGCACATTCATATTTTCTTCTTCATCATCGATTGACACACATATTCTTAATAATGTAGGTTAAGTGCTATACCAAGGACACTTGGGTTAACTGGTGGATGTGTCATTAGGCTGTGCTAATGACTCCTCTGACCATACACTTTTATCTATGCTATCTGTGCTATGTATGCCATGCAGCAGTTTTTACTTACCTTGATACAACCAGAGGCAGAATCAACATTTTTAACATGCGCATCAGCAGCTCTCCAGGAAACTGAAAGTACTTCACCTCCTGCAAACGAAAGAACAAATGATTATGATCAGACTTAATGATTTATGTCTATGTAATCTATCGGTTTTCCAAACAGGTTCCATAGCAAAAAGAAAATTAAACTCTGTCAACAGGACAAAAGTCTAAGAGTGAAGATGTTTCGCCACTTCATCCCAGCAGCTTCTTCAGTCATGATTTAGACTTTAGTAATAATTTAGTCTTAATGTGGCAGCACTGTCAAATACCATTTAGAATGAATAAAACTGTAAATTTAGAGACATCATGGTCCCAGTCACAACATGTGCTGTCACAGTGATTCTTAACCACTGGGTTAGTTATATTACATATGACATTATATTACATATTATATGACATATAGGGTTTCTTTATGCCGAAAAAGTTTTAATTGTTTAAAAAACCCTGTTTTAGCTTATATTTAATGCTGTTCCACATTTGTGCATGAGACTGACTTCATACATTCATTTTTTAATAAAAGACCTGCTGTAGACATATGTTTATTGTGCTCTACTTTAGTTTTGAAGTAGTTACTTGGTCAAATTGTAAGTAGTTTGGACTTTTATGTTCTTCTGCTCTTGCAAATGAAAACACCCTTGATTTACAACAAAAGACGATGCAGAAAAGTGCTTCAAAGTGTTTGTAGTGAGAATGTTAAAATGATGGATATGACTTGCAAATGTAAAAAAAAATAAAAAATCACCCCAAAAATTAATCTTTGCTTATTTTCCTCTGGGATAATGATGTATTTTTGTAAAATACACATGATTTTGTATTCTGAATTTTTTGTGTTTCCCAGTAGACAAAGCTTTATAAACACCCTGCACATTTTTGCTCATATACATATCCTGTATAATAATCCTGCTACAGCATCTGTATAGTACTTGAGTGATTGGGGTGTTGCTGGAGAAACAGAGGTGAATGAGTTGGACAAAGAGACACTAGAGATGAGACCATCTGCGCTGCTGTAATGATGCAGTGTTTTGCATCTGTTTTGGAGATGGAGGCCCAAATAGCTGTTTTTGTGCTGTATGATTCAGCTGTAACATAGACTGGTTGTTCCTGTCTGGGTTCTTCATGTTCAACATTGATTTTAGGTCAATAGTTCAAGTTCTGTTCTTTTTTTTCCCTGTCTCCACTTATGCCACCTGCACAAAACAGTCTCATTTTGTTCTGCAGAACCCTCTCTCCGGGTGACACCAAAGTGATCTCTCCTATTTGTTTTTGCTTTAATAGGTCACTTGTGAGCATAGGTGCTAGAGCTGTTTTTTCTACCTGGGATACTGACCAAACCCATTTGGTTAAGGGTTGAGGTATGGCCATTAACAGTCTTTGAAATTACCAGCCTGACCAGAATGATGAAGTGTGCCTAACACTTAAAGATAAGGCAACCTTTATTTGTCCCACTGTGTGACAATTAAAACTACAGGTTTATTTGATTTCCTGTCTTGTCTTTAGTGGCTAACTTAAATTTTCCAGGCTTTCTGAATGTGTCACAACAGAACATGTTTTGGACTTTCCCTGGCTGTGTCATTAGACAGATACAAAACTCACTTGTGGCAGATATTACAATACAAACACATGGATTATTGGTGAAGTGACATTTCAGGGGACTCTGTGTTTCCACATTTGTTAGAAAATTTTGAAAACAAGACTTTATTTTGCATCTCATGTTTTTGTGCTGAGAGGTGGGGTTGGACTGTTAGCATGTTGTGTTTTTCTTCTACTGTTGGCAAACTGTCAGACAACAGTAACACAGATAACATCTAGTGATGTTAGGGGAAAATACATCAGGGTCAAGATAATTGATGGAATTACAAATTGAGGGTTTAAACTAGAGAATATCGGTTGGCCGATATTATCGACTGATATGGGCAACTTTAGGCATATCGGCTATCGGCCGATATGTTTGCTGATAGGGGCCGATATTTCACGTGGGCATGTTATACCTCGTTATAAAGCTTAGACTCTCTACATTCTGTTCATTTAATCCAATTTACAGACAGATAAATGTCCTAATATGTGGCTCCACATCAGTATTTATCTACGGAGTCATTGTGTGTTCGTACTGTCCCTGAACACACCACAGAGTCGCGTCACTCACGTGTGTTTGTTTAGACCTGCAGACACAGATCCAAACACTGAGTTTGAGTCTGGATTAAAAGGACATTTATTAGTGCAGATTTGTGATGTGGGAGGAGCCTGTATGAGCGGTGAGTGTTGGAAACATGTCGACTCTGAAGCTAGTTTTTGTCATTTGTTATGGGTTAGCTGCTGTAGCTCCCGCACATAAACAGACTGTTTTCTATTGGTCTGTTCTAAAGTGATTATATTGGCCGTATATTTGCTACTGGACCTGCACTGACATGTAAATGAGCTGTGAACAGACGTGTGAATTATGACATTTGCGCATATAATTAATTACCGCGGCGCGCACGTATTTACGGCTAAAGGCTAATAGCGCTACTTTCTTTACTAGTTATGGGTCCGTCACGAACGAAATGACTCTTAGAGCCGACTCTTTGAAGCGAACGACGGGAGCCTGATCCTTATTGGGAGCCGTGTTTTCTCTTTCTCTCACTTTTTTTCTCTTCACGCCGCGTGCAGATTCGTGGTTTGACAGCGGCAGCGGCTAAAAACGAAACTTTGAGAAATTTGCGTGTACGTAGGATTAAAAAAAAAAAAAAAAAAAAAAAAAAAAAAAAGCATATTTGACTGTAGTTTATCATAAAATAAATAATCCCGGTTTAGTCCTTTTTCAGTCCTGGTTTAGACCTGGTTCAGTCCTGATTCAGTCCTGCTTTAGACGTGCTTTAGTCCTGCTTGCAACAAAACAATCTGAAGAGCCACTTGGGAGCCAAAAGAACCAGCAGCTTTTAGTGAGCCGAGCCAAAAGAGCCGGTTCTCTAAAAAGAACTGGAATACCCATCACTAGTGTCTAGAATGTGATGCAAAAATGCCATTAAGTCAACCTACTGTCTGTAAATATGATGTAAAGAGGCAGAATAACAATAAATGTTGCCTAAATAAACCCAATTTAAAATCCACAGAGCCAAACCTAAGTTTTTTAAACAATTCAACATTTACAGTGAATTTTTACATCACTAAATATATCGGTGATTATATCGGCTATCGGCAGCTCCAACTTCCATTATATTGGTTTCATATCGGCCACAGCAAAATCCATATCGGTCGGGCTCTAGTTTAAACCTGATTGGATCAACAGAAAAAGAGCTATCTACTTATTGTGTGTTGAGCTTGACAGTAGGGAGCTATATTTACAGTCGACACATGAGAAAGAGTACAAACTGTAATTTGATTTATGCAAATTGTATTCTGCTATTATAACATGGTTCAACTAAGCAAAACATGAGCTGCTGTGACCTCAGACTAATTCTTCCTATTCAGTGAATTATATAAGTATGTAATACGAATGGTATGTTGTTGACTCAGTGGGTGATAATCTCTCTTACTGCGATCTCTTTTAATGAACAGCCACAATTCTACCGACAGGCTATAAGCAATCTCACCATGTGAGGAGATGCAATTTTACATTTTAGAAAAGAATGTCGAGAATATAGAATTTCCTGTGAGACTGAGGCAGATAAATTGGTTTTGAACAAGGCTTAAAGCTACTATCACTGTAGCTGGAACACAGGGCTGAAGAGATGAAAAAGCTCATTTTCAATCTGATTTTTCTGGCTACAATTTATGCAACATTGTCTTAAAGCGTAATGGATGGTAGGGCTGGCAACATGGATAAAATCACAGAAAATATGAGTTGTGTGATACATTATTTGTGTATGGTGTGCAAAAGGATAGTGTATATTGACTGAATAGTTATATACTCTTTGGGCTAGTCCTAAACCCATACAGAGAGATTTATTGATCTGCTTCATCAAGTGCATCTGAAGTAAAACCTCCATATAAATCATATAATGTATGATTTATGGCAGAAACCAAATTGATTCCCTGCTTATTGGTTGCACTATAAATATTTTACACAGTAATGTGGCTAATATTAGAATTATATTTGGTATTTTGAAATAATAATAATTTGCATTTATTGTATTTATTTTTTGCACTGCATATTAGGCTTTACCCGACACCAACTATTGCATATATAGTTACATTTAAACCCCACATAGTATTTCACATAGCACTGTTAATTCCATCACATGTGGAGGTATGGGGTCTTTCATTACTGACCTGCTCTGATAACTGCTTGCCTCTGAGGAAGAATCCCAGCAAGCAGCCGATGACCACAGCCAGCACAGACAGGATGAGTAGCCCGTTCTGCTTGCACACATTCTTCACCCTGCCCCAAACCTCATCCAAAGCCACCGCCATCCTCTCCAACCTCCTCTCCCGCCTCCGCCTGTCCTCCTGTGGCTTGTTCTGGTCTGGACTACAACTTCACAACACCAGGCCTAACCAGAACTAAGCCCCTTTCTGATGACGATTATTCAGCCATAGAGATAAAACGCCTAGGCCAAAGCGGTATGGGTATAGGATGGATTTTCAAGGACAAGGTTAGGCACTGGGATGGGAGGAAATAGTGATAAAAAAGCAAAGATTTTGAAATAAGTATTTTTAAATGGACAAAAAGTAAAAAAATAACAAAGGTAGTCCAAAGTAGAGCAATTTTCTTTAACTTATCAGCGTCTAAGTTGCGTCTTTGGTTATTCCACATGCGCTTGTCATCCAATCTATGTCAGTCTGTCTCACTAAGCATCAGTCACCAGCCTCTAATCCAATGCCCCATTCCCCTCCTCCCATGATGAAGTTCCTCCAGTGGCCAAAAGGGGGCTCTACCGACAGCTGGTGGTATTGTCATCGGGGTTAATACTACGATCCTATTAGGGCAGCACTGCACGACTCTAAGGCAGGATTAGAGAGCTCTCTGAACAATTGGACGGAGGATTGTTGCTGCCCAATGAAAAAAGTAAAGAAGCAGGAAAAAAATTGTACAAGTGGCATGGCACAAGCAAAATAAACAAGGCAAATAAACTAGAGTGACCTCCAGAGGTCCTGTGTATTTGCTTCAGCAAGTCTGTCCAGCAGATGATTGCCCACTAATCATAATTCATCTGTCCTCATGTGAACGCTCTTTGGCCTGCTTGGCAGTTTAAATGGAAAATGTGGTCAACTCCCAAATACAGTTAAAACCCAGTGTACTTTTGCACTGATGTTTACTGATTATTATTAAACTCCAGAGGTAATTCTGATAGAACCAAGTAATGGTTTGTGTACTGCCCAAGGGCAGTTGTGGCTACAGAAGTAGCTTACCACCACTGAGTATGGAGTGAATGAATAATGTCTCCATACTCCATAATAATAATGATAATGATAATAATAACAATGATAATAATAATGATGATAATAATAATAATGATAATCTGCGCCATCAACCCCCCAACCACAATCAGCACCCACACACACCACACTAGCCATGGTGAGTGAAGTGTCTTACCTAAAGACATAGGACAGGGTCTGAGTTAGAAGTGATAATTGTAGCAGTTGTATTGGTAACTACAACAGTATATAGTCGTAGTCACAAGATGTACGAAATGTACAACAATGCAACAAGCCTGCATTAATACCATCAGAATTATTCTGAGTTAAATGTGGCCTGTGTCACCACCACTAGAAGCTTCAGTTGAAACATAATTGTCTGAATGCTGAGGTTCAAAACAAAGGCTCCATAATGTGTGTATATATATATATATATATATATAATGTAAACAGCATTATTTAAATACATGTTAAAACAAAAAAATAATAAAATAATAACACTTTTCCTTTATACTCATGTTCTCAATGTGGAATTTGTGCTGTATATTCAATGCAACTACAGTGGTTTATGCACGCTCTCTCTATGTGTCTCTCTGTCCTTCAGGGTCATTTTGAATGGAATTGAATTTGGGACCTATTGGACAATGAAAGCAGCAGAAGAACTAGTCTGAAAAATGGTTGCCATGCTTGCTTGTACCTGTAATCTGTAGTAAACAAACCAGCACACTTATCTGCTTATGTAGATGGGAAAGTAATAACAACATTTTCACAAGTCAGTGCTTCTGGTTTACAGCATGAATATGCTCTTGTTGACTTAAAATAACAGTGTTTTAACAAGCTGAGGTACTCCATTCTCGAGCTTACCTTGTCCTTCGCATTTTGTTTATTTAATTTATGTATAATATGTCTGTATATGTGAGTCGTCTCTTACAGTCTTATTGATTGACTGATTCATTGAATTTATGTAGCACCTTTCAAGATACCCAAAGTGCTTTACAGTTCATTATTCAGTCACTCCACACTCAGTGGTGGTAAACTACTACAGTAGCCACAGCTGCCCTGGGGCAGACTGACAGAAGCAAGGCTGCCAATCTACTCCATTGGCCCCTCCGACCACCACCATCACTCACGCTCGCACCACTTTCATACTAGGCAATGTGGGTGAAGTGTCTTGCCTAAGGACACAACAACAGTTTTTTTTTTTTTTTTCCCCACTGGCACCCCACTGTGGCACCTGGAATTCCTAGCAGTCTCCCATCCAAGTACTACCCAAGTCCAGCCTGCTTAGCTTCTGAGATCTGACAGGATCAGGCTTTGACAAGCTGGTATGGCCACAAACACTTATGACACTTTCATGTCTACATTTTTATCTTAATTTCTTTCATATTGTGGCTAATATGAATTCAATTTACAAGAGGGTACAGACTCACTCTTGAGCCTATAATGGAGGAGCTGCAGTATGATGACACGTGCATGTCATTACATAACACACTGCATTATAGTTGTGGTTGGTCATGTAATCAGACCCAGTTCAGGTCTAGCATACAAACTACTAGACCAAACTAATCATGACTTTCAAAATGATGATCATTTACGACTGTTGCCGTAGCTATTAAGGATTATGAGAAAAAGTCCTCAAACGGAAACCCATGAATACCAATTGTATATATTTTTTCTATATTTTCTCTGTCAACACATTTAACATACCTGCAGTTGTCTTTTGTTTCATTCACACACATCAGAGTAATTATTTATTATTAGTCTGTCTACACCTCCAAAGCTGAAAATGCTCTGCTCCACTTTGTGATGTCATCAAGCGGTAGTTTTCAAGTTAACAGTTACCTTTTATCTTTTATTCAGTTGAGATTTAAATTCCAGGGCTGATTATACCAGTGATTCTAGTGAAGGTGTACAGTGAAGGTGTGAAAACAGAGTGGAGCGCTTTCTGTATCGCCATATGACAGCCCAATGTGGAACAAAGTGTTTTACGTTTGAGAGGAGAACATAGCCTAAATATGCAGGGTGTGTGTTAAACATGTGTGAATGAAACAAACCAGCAGGTATGTTTGTGACAGGGAAACAACATTATAACATAAATCAGAAAATAGTGTAAAATGTGCTCTTCAAACTGTGAAGGTATAAACACTTGGTATGCAGATATGGATAATTTAAAACCAGAAATTATAGATAAAACCTACCAAATTTGTCACAAGGGAGACAAGCAGTTTACAGCATTATGCTACATTACAATTCAGATCTGTGGAAAATCACTTTTCATCATTTTTGGAGCAATAGAAATACTATTAATAATTGCTAGATGTAACATCCCCATAAAGACAAGTAGGCAGCAGACCCTCCACCAGAAAAGTTACACATTGCACCTTTAATGACTCAAAAGTTTGTAATGTCATCTGAAATTCAGGAACATTAATCTCTCATGTATCATTGTTATAAAAATATACTTTCAAATCTATTGGATGTAAAGGCTGATAAAAACCTCCTGCCTTGCGTGTTACATGAATAATAATGATTGAGTCAAGATAGGACTTTAATGATCCAGAAGATGGCGGGATGCATTTATCAAAAGCTAATTTCTCTGTTGAGATGTTAGATAAGCCCTTTGTATTATTCCTTTTCAACTCTTGTCATTTATGAGGCAGACTGTGCACTGCTCTCCTGCTCACATTAAAGCAGATTTGGTATAATTGGTTATAGAGCCTTGGCTAATTAATGCAAATGGATGTGCCGGAAACGTTCACGAGGAAGTCATTAGAAATAAACATAAACCATCAGCTTTTGAATAAACAACAATACAATATGCTCTCCAGGTTTCATGAGGACAAATTGTTTCAGAATTTTGAAAAACAGGATGTATTTTCCAGATTATTGCACACAGATTTGTCACTGAATATCTTTTCATATATAACTTGATTTTCTGGGAGTCACCTCTGCACATACATCCCTATTTTGTTTGCTTGTTAAAATGTTATTTCATGAATTTACCCCCGAGTTGTAATTTATGCATTGCCATTGATGTTTTTAAGCAAAATCACATACTGTGGTTTACTTTACAGATATACTTTATATAAAAAGTCAACACAATTAATGAGTTATCTTATTTAGATAATTATCTTCTGTCCAAATATTTGTTTTTCCTCACTATCTTTGACCATTGTATGAAAATGTCACTGAAGTATTGGACTCCTACAAAGAGTAACAGATGAGTCCATGCTGTAATTACTGCTGACATTTTTATAATGAGCCACTTTCCTCTTCCTTTGCAACCTGCATAAAAAATGCAGAGCATTTTATTTTAGCCAACCAGAATGATTTTTGTCATCTATTCTGTATAATAAAGTGCATACTAGGGTTACATTCCTAGTTAATTGATATTTGTAATTACTGAATTATTTTGACTAATTCTTTATCTAGATTATATTGACAACAGCAGAAAGGAGAAGATATAGTTTGAGTTAGCTAAATATTTGGGAGTGAATTCTGTTTTTAATTTGCCTTTTTACATTTAAATACACAGTTTACTAGTAGTTTGTTTGTTTTAGCATGAACTAGCAGGCAGTTGTAGTCTTTTGAGCACAGTTTAGGTCAGATACACTGAGATACTTAATTTTGCCATGCCCGCTTTAGTCAACAAATCCATCAACTCGCCATGTCTATAGCTAACCAAAAATGTATTTTTCAACTACAGCCCTAGTGCATACCTATACTAAAAAAACAAAACAAAACTCACATCTTTTTATTGTTTCTGTGGTTATGTGGCTGGCCTTGATTTAGCAGGGCACTGTGCATGAAAACTTAGGATCATGCATATACACAAATGTTTTTAAGTTTTCTTATTGTAATATGTTTTGTCCCATAAATAAATAAATAAACAAAAAAATCTTGTTCATGGTGAAGACTGCTGATAATGTGGAATACAATGGGCCAAACTGGAAATTTTGATAATCTCCAATGTATTTTTAACATGTAAAAAGTACAGTAAGGAGATAAGTTCAAATGAGTCCCTTTTTAATATACACTTATTTAAAGACAATCCACATGCACTGTCTGAGTTCTGTGTGGGCTAGAAATCTGTGTAAACTTTTTAATGAAAAAGTCAGAAACATTATTGCCACAGTGTTGCAGTATTTGATGATGGCTGTTGACACAAGAAATGGCACTGATGCATGAAAAACATGTTTATTATGCTTGCAGGGAATTAGTTTTATACAGTTGCACATAAAAGGAACACTATTTCACTGAACATACTCATACATACTGTACATCCACCTGCATAACTCAACACAATATATAGAGACATGAATTTACATATAGATGAAATAATTCAACAGTAATTTAATTTAACATGTGTTCATAATTTCACAATTTTACAGTTTTACAATAACAAATATTTATTATTGTTGACACCACTTACTGAACAACAGTGGATGCCTTAATATTCTTTCATCCTTGTTTTAATTTGGATTATGTATTTTATATATACAAAACTGTATTTGAAATAAAGACTCCAAACAAGTAATGTAACCAGCTTTTTAAAAGAAATGTTTCTGAATGGTTAAATAATTATTGTGACAAAGCTTTACAATCAGGTTTACATTTTTATTTAATTATAATTAGTGTTTATAGTTATATTGCGACCTGAATAATCACAATTACCTACTAACCTATTCATCTAGGCATTTGTGAGTAAGTACACCAATGATTTTAGTTGAACAGATGATTTTTGTGGTTATTAACATATGGTGAAACATGTGGCCTTGATTACATCTTTAGAGCGTACACAGTGTTCATGTGACAGCTTAAGTTTTTCCTTTTCGTGATACTGTAAGACCATCTGAATACAGGGTGAGCTTATGCCAGGGACAGTTACGTGTTTACAAATATGTGCTTGTTACATGCTATTTGTCAGGCATCATGCCCATCTGAAGAGATTGTAGAGATTCAACGGTGACTAGACTCACAACTGAAGTGAACAGTAACATGCAGGATAGATTTTTTTTTTTTACACATTTATTTGATCCCAATATGAACAAAACAGTAAGATCTCAAGAATGATTGTTATGGTCGTATAACAGGTTAAATTTTAAAAAAGCAGAAGCAAACATTGAGAATCATAAAGTGCAGTGCAGTACTTTTAAACCAAGCTTACGGTGAGTTGCATTCATACAGAGATCTATGATTTAAACCTTCATCCATAACAGACAAAATTTTTTACCAGAATAAGAAGTAGGTCTTATGTCTCATAGTCAAATAATGGCAAGAGAAATTGAAACATTCTTTATGTTTTCTAATGCTCATTTTTTTCCAAGACTTGTTGTCTCCACTTGAAAGTATTAAGTATTCAGTAAGTATTCAGTGAAATATGATGTGTTTTTTTTTAGCAATGTCAGTGCAATTTAATAACTATGTGACAGTTCCTACATATTTCTCCACCTGATCTCAAAAAGTGAATATCTACCTTTAATGCTTCAACTGACTTCAGTTCACAATATGAATGTGCATTTTTTAGAGAAAGATTTTACTGTTTTTAAGGCATTATAGTATAGCAGTGTAGTAAAGTGCAGGGGTCTCTAACCTTTTTTTTTCCGGTGACCTACCTTTACAGAAAGAACATGCCAAAGAGCTACCAGTTTTAGTGGTCACAAGAAATTGAGCATTGGAAAACCTTAGATGGGGAACAGTTACATATCCATAAAACATAAACCTTTATCCATTTATTTGTACAAACATTAGACATCAAAATTATACATTTATTATATACATAGATTATACAATGGTGTTACATCAAATTTGAGTCATTCAGCATAATATGTATCATTCAGAAAATCTTTGGCGAGATACTTTAAAAGGGGGTGGTACGGTGGAGAGCTAGTTTGCAGACCCCTAGTGTATTATACAATATGGAGTGGTATAGTATAGTATTGCTGCGTATCTAGCCCAAAGATTATCCCACACACCGCAGCAGGCTAAGACACGGGGTAAAACACTGTGGACGCGTAACTCGGAACAAATGCACATATACACGGTAATTGTTTGTAATGGCAGCCATATGCACTTACTACTTGAGTACTTACTTTAAAGCTGCTGCCATTCGTAACCATGCAATCCAATTCTTTCTATGTGCAAATCTTTCCTGTTAAAATACAGTCAGCAGACAGTTGCTCCCTATGCTCACCCGGCCGCCATGATCCAAGGCCTTACACTCAGCAGGTGAGCGCGCTCACAGAGGCCACACCACACCCACCGTGCCACCCCCAGCCACCGTAGTGTAGGTCAGAGTTAAAGCGCGTGCACATTAGTCAAATGAGGAAACCAATAGAAAACCCACGAATGGCTCCCACAGTATAGTATAGTATAGTATAATATAGTATATTATAGTACAGTACAGTATAGTATAGTACAGTATAACAGTGTGAACTCTTCATAAAATAAATGAGTAAAGTCTAATATGTGATTTGCGCTCTTCAGAAACATTATATGCTTTCACAATCCCGACGAAATGGCAGATCAATATTTGCTTTTGAAAATACAGATAGAAATAGATTCTTTAATATACCTTGGTAATTTATTTTTCAGTACCATGTGAAGAGACACGAAAGGCTAACCATGTTTTATATTACATACATATATGTTTTTGAATATATGAATAAATCTATGGCCCCTTTTCTTCCTTCCAGTTACTTGCTGCAAAGATGTTTGTAGAATAACAGTTGCTCATCAATATAGGAATAGTGATGTGTGGTGGCCAGGTGCTGTCTGTCATCAGACTGTAATGGAATGTGAGTCAGAGAGATAGAAATAAGGAGAGAGAAGGAAAAACAAACAAACCAAACAAACAAGTGAGGGAGAGAAGGAGAAAGAGAGGAAAGAGAGCAAAGGAAAGGGGAGGGAGAAAGGTGGGCAAAGAAAGAGAGGGGAGAGAGCGACAGGGGAGAGAGATAGGGAGAAAGAGGAGGAGGAAGAGAGAGAGAGGGAGAAAGGTTTTGATTTTTAACACACCTATATTCATCTATATGTTGTGCCACTTACACAAAAATTAACAGAAGTATTTGCATTTATGTCAGGGGTCTCAAACTCAAATTACCTGGGGGCCACATTAGATAAAGTCTGAGTGAGGCTGGGCCGCATTGAGTATTCGATAAATAGCGGTTGCACAGGAAATGAAGAGAGAGAAAGAACATCACGTAACACACTTTCTTAATCTTTAATAACAGTTCAGAACATGAAAATGTATTCAGAACGTAAGTTTAAACTAATACATCTACTCTTCTTCTTTTGCCTACTTCTTGCTGGTTGAAACCTGGCTACGCTTCATCTTGCACAGTTGAGAGATATTTGGCTTGCAGGAGGAAGCATATGAGATCCTCAGGATAGATTGAAGATGCTCATCAGTGAGCCTTGACCTGTAGTTTGATGGTGCTTTCACACACTTTCACACTGGTGTGAACGCGAACCCGGGTCCAAACCATAGACAGCAGGTCCAAACGAACTATTCTAGATGCATCATGGGAGAAACGCGTCTCCTTTGCCTGAAATGACGCGCTGTACGACTCCAGTAACAGATTGTTGTCCAGATGCAGCCGCGATTCATTTTCGAATTATTTTACCAACAATGGCCAATACAGAGAATGTAACAAATGAAGATCTGAGCAAGTACGTGCGAACGTGTGGCTCCAGAGTGAGTCAAAATTGGGGGTGTGTACTTCTGTTCAGGACCTGCATGTGTGACAGAGAGGTCCCGGTGTTCCCCATGTGATCATTGCAAAGAGTAGGAACAACAGCATTTGTTATTTTAGTAAATAGTTCTTTAATTAACCAAATTTATATTTTATGTGCAATAGGCAATCGCCCATTCAATTGATTCACCTTTAAAAAATGTCAAACTGCAATTTTAGTAAACCTTCAGTGTGAGTAAATACAGTCGGACTAGATCCAAACCAAAGTCCCGAACCAGCAGGAGCAGCTTCGGTTCTGTCCGGGCTCAGATGACGTGGAGCGGGGAGTGAAAAGCGCTTTCCCCGGGAAGAACCAAATGCGCGGAGGACGTACACCAACTAAACATGCTTCTGTCCCGATGCTTTGCACCACCTCGGAACCAGCCGCGGTTCTTGAGCACGGAGGACCGGAGGACCGGAGGACCGGAGGACCGGAGCAGCCCGCACAGCACAACACTTTCTTCGCACGGAACCAGAGCGCAGACGGCGGAACGTACCTGCTCAGACCCAGTTATTGACCAAGGACCAGACCCCAGCGCCGTCGTGAGGAGCTGCGCGCAACGGTGAGCGCTGTTGGCTGCTGCTGTTTCCCGAACTCTGGGCTGATGCGGTGAGTTTGTACAAAGTTCTACGTTGCTGTTTTATGAGTTCATGGTGATAAGATGAGGACGCCCGCGGTATTAACAGGGAACATCAGTATTGGTTACTGGAGGTATCGCTCTTCTACCGGGATACAGAGGCTCGTTAATTGGACCAGTTTTGGTTCGTTTGCCGGTGTGAAAGCGGACACACTGGAGTGTATCTGCTTCTCATATGTCAAACATGGATGGAAGACGCTTGTTTTTGCCTCGTACTTTTTGCTAACATGTCGCTAAGCCTCTGGAATAGATCACTGCAGTTTTGTGGTGCTTGCGTATTGATGGGACAGCTGTGTTTGCCTCTGAGTAGGCGTGGATTTCGGCGACACACAGGTGGAGCTTGGTCATCGGGTTGCCAGCAAGTTACAGCACCGAGTGTTGAGCAGGTAAACAGACTGTCAGTGTCTTTTTATTTCTTATTAGCCCCTCCAATAAAGGTCCCATAGTTATGAACAGGGGAATTCTGTCAGCGCCTCCTCTGCGCTCTGATACTGTGGTTGTGGGAGCGTAAAGTGAAGTGCTCACACGTGTACCACCATGTGTGGTTTGTTTTGGTTCTTCGGTGACGCCGTATGTGCACGTGTACTCGTATTAACAGATCCACTTAAACTCGTTGCTTCACAACTGCTGTAAACTGAGTTTTGGGATGTAAAGCTGCGTTAATAATCTGTTGTTGTGAATCTGCATGGGCACTGATTGCAGCTTCATCTGTCAGTGCGGCCCGCGGTAGGGGGTGGGATTGTGTACATACTATTTAAACTAAAAAAACAGAGTCCAAATATGAGTTGCCCCTCCCACACAGAGGGTAACATCCCCCCAAAGCCCTCCTCTCATCATTGTTTATGGAGAAGAAGCCAAACGCCAGCCTCACAATCAGAGCCCTCACTCTGACCCAGCTCTTAGTCTGCAGCCTCCTCCTGCTCATATACACTTGGAAGCCCAGCAGCTGGCCCCTCTTCCTGTTACTCACAGACTATCTCACACAAACACCTGTGCATTAAAGTCCTTCCCCACACGCCCCACACTCCCAAAGACTACCCCACACTCCCAAACACCACCCCACACTCCCAAAGACTACCCCACACTCACCGCCTCACACTCCCAAGCACTGCCCCACACTCCCAAACACCGCCCCGCACTCCTAAACACTGCCCCACACTCCTAAACACTTCCCCACACTCCAAAACACTGCCCCACACTCCTAAACACTGCCCCACACTCCCAAATGCCTCCTCACACTTTCAAACACCACTCACCACTCCCAAACACTGACCCCAGCAGGTGGAACAGCTGTGTCATATGCACACTGAGAGAAAAAGGAGAGAGAGAGACACAGTAAGCAAGGGAGAGAAAGCAAGAGAGAGCATTTGAAAGAGTGGGATGGAGAGAGAGGAAAAAGGGGGGGAGAGAGTGAAAGAGAGACAGGGGAGAAAGCAAGGGGATAGAAAAAGAGATGAGAGATAAAGAGGGGGAAAGCAAGAGAAAGCAAACGATAGAGCTTGCCAGATTGGGATGAAGAGAGAAGGAGCAAGGAGAGGGTGAAAGAGAGGGGGCAGAGAAATAGAGGGAGAGAGTGAAGGAGAGAGAGAGAAAGTGAGGGAGATTGGCTGACTGAGAGAGAGAGAGAGATGAGATGCAGAGGTATGGTGGGGGCAGGGTGTCTGTGTCAAAGGTTGTGCTACTGCCCTGATCATGAGCTTTCACCATTGACTCATTCATGCAGCAGAAGGAATGGCCGTCTGGGAACAAACCTCCAGGATCATTTTTCACATTGTGCTCCTTTGACGACTACCAACAACTCAATGTCCTTTTTTTCAGTGACATGCATCGCAAAACACTCCACCCTCTGCCCTCGAATAATCCCTTTTCTTTTGCCAATTTTTCCCCCTGTTTCTGGATTGGACTGTCAGAGATAATCTGGGATTACAGTGTGCTGTTAGGCCCAGTTTTCCTCATTTGAACAAACATTAGTCATACACTGGCTGCATGCATGTGCAGCTATTGCAGGGATATTTCAATGCAAAGCTAGCAGTATTAGCATGAGAGTGCACCAGCAGGAAGACTGGAATCCCTTAACAACCTAAAAAGTTTGTTGTTCAAAATCCACAAAGCACTGCTATGGCAACAGGAGTGATAAAATGATAATGCTGCACCAATCAGGCAAAACAAAATGAACACTGAATTGGCCCATTTTGTGCTGTTTTCTGATGTAAGTTATAATGTTGTTTCCTCATCAAATACATAGTCAGACTTGTGTTTTGTTTCATTGTTCAGACCCCTGCATATTTAGGATCCGTTCTCTCAAACAGAGGACACTCTGTTCCACCTTGTGATGTTATGTAGTAATACAAGAAGTGCTCCACTGTGTTTTTAAACTTCATCAATGAATCATAGGAGTTGTCCATCTTTGCTGATCATAAGGTAAAAAGATAACTGTTAATTTAACATGTAAGAATGAAACAAGGCACAACTGCAGGTATATTGTTGATGAGAAAACATCATTGCCTAAAACTCACAAGAGTCAATTTTTCATAATATAGAACCTTTAACGATTTCTGAATCTTCTGAATAATGCACTTATAACCTCAGGAGACAAGTATTTGGCTGCATAAGGATAGCAATGGAGACAAATCAATAACATTAAAATATTTGGACCCCAATGGAAGAACCACAAGCCAGAAAAATCCATCATTTTTGTTTTGCACTTTAAGTCTCTGCTTCCACACCTTTTTTATTCTACAAAATAACAGATATATTGTCAGTATCATATGCCTTTCAACTAGAGCCCGACCGATATATCGGTTGGCCGATATTATCGGCTGATATGGGCAACTTTAGGCATATCGGCTATCGGCCGATATGCTTGCTGATAGGGGCCGATATTTCACGTGGGCATGTTATACCTCGTTATAAAGCTTAGACTCTCTACATTCTGTTCATTTAATCCAATTTACAGACAGATAAATGTCCTAATATGTGGCTCCACATCAGTATTTATCTACGGAGTCATTTGTGTGTGTCCATACTGTCCCTGAACACACCACAGAGTCGCGTCACTCACGTGTGTTTACACCTGCAGACATAGATCCAAACACTGAGATTATATTCTTTTTACGGACCATCGGTTTGAGTCTGAATTAAAAGGACATTTATTAGTGCAGATTTGTGATGTGAGGAGGAGCCTGTATGAGCGGTGAGTGTTGGAAATATGTCGACTCTGAAGCTAGTTTTGGTCATTTGTTATGGGTTAGCTGCTGTAGCTCCCGCACATAAGCAGACTGTTTTCTATTGGTCTGTTCTAAAGTGACTATATTGGCCGTATATTTGCTACTGGACCTGCACTGATATGTAAATGAGCTGTGAATAGACGTGTGAATTATGACATTTGCGCATATAATTAATTACCGCGGCGCGCACGTATTTACGGCTAAAGGCTAATAGCGCTACTTTCTTTACTAGTTATGGGTCCGTCGCGAACGAAATGACTCTTAGAGCCGACTCTTTGAAGCGAACGACGGGAGCCTGATCCTTATTGGGAGTGTTTTCTCTTTCTCTCACTTTTTTTCTCTTCACGCCGCGTGCAGATTCGTGGTTTGACAGCGGCAGCGGCTAAAAACGAAACTTTGAGAAATTTGCGGGTACGTAGGATTTAAAAAACAAACAAAAAAACGAGCATATTTGACTGTAGTTTAGCATAAAATAAATAAGTCCCGGTTAAGTCCTTTTTCAGTCCTGGTTTAGACCTGGTTCAGTCCTGATTCAGTCCTGATTCAGTCCTGCTTTAGTCCTGCTTGCAACAAAACAATCTGAAGAGCCACTTGGGAGCCAAAAGAACCAGCAGCTTTTAGTGAGCCGAGCCAAAAGAGCCGGTTCTCCAAAAAGAACTGGAATACCCATCACGAGTGTCTAGAATGTGATGCAAAAATGCCATTAAACCAACCTACTGTCTGTAAATATGATGTAAAGAGGCAGAATAACAATAAATGTTGCCTAAATAAACCCAATTTAAAATCCACCAAAGCCAAACCTAAGTTTTTTAAACAATTCAACATTTACAGTGAATTTTTACATCACTAAATATATCGGCGATTATATCGGCTATCGGCAGCGCCAACTCCCATTATATCGGTTTCATATCGGCCACAGCAAAATCCATATCGGTCGGGCTCTACTTTCAACATCTGGGTTTAGCTGTAAAACGTACTATTTGTTTTGTATTTGTTTTTATCCTCCTTTGGGTTAATCAATATTTAAAACCAACTCATCCATGTTTAATCTAATTTTGGATTTGGTTTAGTTTCATTTCTGACCATGCTTAGCTCTAATTCGGTACTCAGATCATCAGATATTCAAACAGTCAAATATTAACCTATAGCTGATACTTGGTGTGCCTTACATAAAATCATCATATTCTAATATTAAACATATCTTGCAGTCATACATTTTCCCACTTGCCTTACTGCTTTGATATCAAATGCCGCAAATGGCTGGCCTCATTAAAACTGTCTGAAGCCTTCATATTTTCTATCATTCACTGCCCATCTTCCCAATAATTGCATCCCACAGGCAATTTAACTCCTAGGATGTTCATTGAAAGTCATTGATGTCAAGTGCATATATTAACTAACGCCCACTGAAATCTTGAATCTTTTTGCATGCACCTTGTCTGTCTGTGTTCTTCTTGAATTGTATGATTCTATTCATCTTATTTGGAGTATACCCTTTAATAATATCTGTATTCTGAAAGTTATTTAGCCTAGATGTCCAAGGTGCTGCTGTGTTCTCAGTGTCATGAAAGTGTCACCTTTGGCATATTGACTGTACAGTTATACAAAGCAATCCAAAGAATGACAGAGCTGACAGCAGAGTCTTTTGTATTAAATGTATTTTCCTTGACTGAGATTTGGACAATTTACTAACTGATGTAATTTTATAGTAATTTTCTGAGTATTGTTCCAAAGTGCTTCACAGGTAACACAGGTTAAAAACATTCAAAATATGAAACAATGTGAAACAAACATGACCAAACACAAGCACACAAGGACAATGAGAATTAGTCCAAAAAACGTCTTTCTACAAAGGAAAGTGTTTAACTTAGATTTACATGTAGGTGGATGGGAGGGCAGGGTCCAGCCTTGGAAGAGAATACAGCACAGATTTGTACATTGCAATAAGAAATTTAAGTTATTTATAGAAACTGGAGACGCTGCTTTACACATTACCCATAACACCTATAGCCTTTTTTTCAATGTATACCCTAAAGCCATTCATGCTATATTATACGAGATTGCTAATGATAGCATGTTTTATTCCAAACAAAATATATTAGAATAAATCACTATGGGAGTGCCCCCACTGGATGAGGTAGGGAGGAGAGAGAGAGAGAGAGATGAAGTTTGAAGTTTATTTTATCTCTGTCTCACTGCGCACCGTTCGGTTCAATGAGAAGTAGCGATGCGTAAAGCTGCCCCGCGCGGACAACTAACGATGGAGCTGTGTGATTCCCGCACACTGAATTGTACATCTAATTAACGGTTTCCCCTGGTTGTGCTCTCCTCGTGCCGCACCATGGAGGCGGAATGCAGCAGTTACATTAACGTGGATGGTGCGCTCGTGGATGCGTTCTCGTGCCCCAAACCAGGAAATCCTTTGGCCGTTCATTGTTGTGGATTTAACGATATGAAGTACTGCTGCGATGATCCACACAGTTTTTTCCCGTACGAGTATGGATACATGTGGTGGCTGAGGTAAAATTACGCGCACTCTTGAAACAAACAATTTGGATATTGGTAAATGTCTGTTTTTATCAATGAACCTGACTAATTTTAGCACTGTATTCGGCTACTGTTCTTCCCTTAAAACGTCTGGGACTTGTACACCCCAAAATAGAATTTTACACAATTATCAACAAGTTACAAATAATACCCAATGTTAGTGTTATCACCATACCAAAATGTATGTAAAATGTAAAAAAAAAAAAATAAATAATAAAATAAAAATAAAAATCGATTTTAAGGCAAAAGGCTCAACAATATTTATTTATTACTTATTATTAAAAATGGGCAACACAGTGTTTTGACAATTGTTGTGTATGGAATATGTGCTTAAAGTTAATATATATATAATTTTCAACCCTAAATAATTGTCTAACTTTAGTTTCTTTAATACTATTGCACTGGTCTAAAATAGGCAAGATCAAGATCAATGTAAAAGTGGGAAAAGTCAAATGTTGTCCTATTTATGTGATTTTTCAGTAGGCAGATCAGTAGATTTAATGTTAATTAGTATTTGGATATCATATTTTTTGTCAGGCTTAACTTCTGCATAACTTTTTTTTTTTTTTAACCATTACTTTATCTTAATAGTCATTGATCTAATCTTCTAGTCTTGTCTTTCTTCTTTACGGTTTCCTTCTGTCCGTCACTACCCCTCTTGTGTCAGTTTTGGTGCACTGGTTGGCCTGTCCGTTGCTGCTGTGGTCCTTTTGGCATTTCTTATCATTGTTTGCGTCCTCTGCTACCTCTTTATTGCCACAAAACCGAGTCGCCTTGATAACGGGCTGGCCTTGAGACCCAGATCAGCAGGTAGAGTTGGCCTTTTAGTTTTTATTCTTCTACAACAACTTTAAATAAAAACTTGACCATCACACATTTACCTTTAGGCTTCAGATTGATTGTTTGCTGGTCTTTTTAGCAGAGGATTTGGGAGAAGGACCGAGCCATGACAGAGTATCACAGCTTTCTGCTCCACATGGGATCCGGAAGCTTTTTGTGACCAGGAAATTGGGATGTGACAATCAGCAACCCAATTCAGACCACCTTTTTCAGAGATGTTTCCCGGCAAATCTGACTGCAGTCAAAGTGGAAAGTCCCTCTTGTTAGGACTAAACAAAATGCAGCAAGACCTTCTGTGGTCAAGTGGTGCTTGACTTGATCAATGCATTTTCCGAGTAAAACAACACTTGGATCTGTGAGGATGCAAAGACTCTATGGAGATATCTGATGCCTTTGACTTTTTCCAAGCTTTCTTTTATTACCAAACTGAATTTTAAAATGGGATTTTGGAATAGTCAGTTGTTTACTACTATTTTACTTAAAATATTTTTTTCTTGTTCTCATCCTTGTCAGGTTTATCTCTAGGTAATTACTTTGGGAAAATATAATGACACATTGCAAAGATGTGCATCTAGTTGATTTTTTTTTGTTGGAACCAACAGCACAACATAAAGGAAGAAGGATTTACTCATAACATGCGTCTTTTCTGTGTGCTTTTGTTTTAGATCGTTTATGGATTATCAACCAATGAAAGAATTTAAGTATGATTTGTGCTTCTTGGCAATGTGTGATTCTATAACAGTAAAGATCTCCACCCACCGTCTGTCACAACAGACCATTTCTGTTATATGAATGTAAAGCACTAAACAGTTGAGGATGACAATGAAAGATGCACTGTAACTTTGGGTGGAGTGTCTGCCACCTACTTGTCTCCATAGCGATGCTATTGATTTGCCTGCAATGTTCCACTGAATGGTATCAAGCCTGTCTATCTCCATGGAGACAAGCAGGTGACTCTACAAGGCAAAGTTGGAGAGGCAACCCTGTTCAGAGTAAGAATGCATATTTTTTGAGGAAATAAAACATCTGTAATTAAATCCAGTACAAATTTTTATTTATTTATTTATTTTATTTATTTGAGACAGGGACAGCGCACAATTTTCGCATTAACTGTGACAGGAGAGATGCATTGTACATCAGGTTGTAGCATCAGTGCAAATTTCCACCTGTCGTCCCTGGACAGGTTCATTGATTGATTGTATTTTTAATTGACCTTTGACTATCAACTGTTCTGGAGACCTGTAGCATGTTTTGGGTTGATGGGGGAAACCGGAGCACCCGGAGGAAACCCATCCAGACACGGGGAGAAACATGCAAACTCCACACAGAAAGGCCCTGGGCGACCTGGGGATCGAACCCAGAACCTTCTTGCTGTGAGGCATGAGTGCTAGCCACTCAGCCACCGTGCCGCACAAATGGCTTTTAGTTCCTATGCCTCTGTACTGGGTAAATTATGGACACAACAGCCATACTGGAGCAGGCAGTGTTTTACAGCTAGACGTGCATTTCAACAGTTACAGGTAAAAGAAAAATAAAACAGTGGGTGGAGAAAAGCGTGGGTGCTTACAAAAAAAGCATAGCATTGTTTGCTGAATGGGGGACTCCATATTGCCCACAGGTAACGAATAAGAGAGAGAGAGAGAGTGATTGTCATTCAGGAATAAGCTCCAGCACCCACAGACCTTCAGGGTGAACAAGTAGTAAACAAAAGAATGCCTTTTTTTGTTCATTTTGTCCATACAAATTTTGTCAGCCTTAAGACTATACACATTTTATGTACTATACATTACATAGTATCATGTATTATTGGCATTTTATTTGTCTATTTATTAAAATTTAAACCAAAGGATGTCAGCAGCATAAAAGAGTGCCTGGTCACTTGAGTATTAGTCTTTTCAGTCCAAAGTACCTTGAAGCTTTTCAGGATACTTGAATGGTATCATTAAGTCATGTAACACACTATGCTAAAGGTAAGCTGCAGTGACCAAGTGCCCTTGCCTAGAAGCAGTGGTTTTTACTCACAGCAAACCTTTGTTTGTTCTTTGTCCTGTACAACTTTCTTCAAAGTGTCCTCTTTCTATAACTGTTTGTCTGTGCTGTATCAATACTATTCTGTCACACATAGCAAAAAAGGTGCCAAGCTGTTTCAGTCATGACACTGCGGTTAAAAGCATTTGTTTTTTAAGACCACAAAAAACAAAGATAATCTTCAGTCTAAGTTTGCATACATTTGTTTATTTGATAGTGCCTAGTGAGTTTCATTTTAAGAACACATTTTTGTAATATACATATCTACCACATGTAGTGTCTTGCTCATGGCTCAACATCTCCTGGTTCCTTCTGAAATGTATCTTTCTGTTTGGTCTGTGTTTTCAAACGTGTTTTTGAGAAATGTGCTGGTTGACTTGTGCAGACATAATCTGAGCCATATGCACACCTCTGAATGTCACAAGGAAGGGCCAGTGATGTCCTTGTGGTTCTGTGATGTTTTTTTCCAATTACATTCTGTGAATGTTCTGCAGGTTTACTCATGCAACTCTCTGAGAACTTCAAATAAAGACATTTTCTCTCCACTGCTCCACTCTTTTTTCTTCTCAGTACAAGTGCCATTATGCTCATCGATTCATACGCCCTATTTAGTGTACTTTAATGATCTGTATCTTTTGTGTCCATAAAGACAGAATCACTTTCACCAACCGCTGTAAATTTGAAACCTGAAGTGAAGTGATGTGAGCACCACCTGCAACAAATAACACATGATAGTATATAATATTCTACAGTACAACTTTTCTTTCTCAACAATAATATTCACCTATAGCACCTATACAACAGACCCATAGCAATAATTTTTTGATTTGAGTCGTTAAGGCACTTTTGACCCACCAAACCCCTATAGGACTACACTAATTGGTCAAAGAAATGAACTGAGTTTAGAACTGGGCAATGTCTGACTAAAGACATGCCCTGCTGATCAACTAAAAAATCTCCTTTCTGCTGTAGTCCCATATTAATCCTTATATCTATATCTATATCTATGTAAATAAAATGATAAATTGACTAATAAACATTTTGGTCGGCTAAGACACCTTTGACTTATTAATCGACTAAACGACTAAAGGCCTTAGTGATATAAACATCCAATTAAACTGTTCTTCAAGTAAACCTTAAGGCAGTTCTTCTGCTTTCCTGTATTTTCATCCTTAACATTATTTAGTGCACTCAGTTTGAGTCATAAATTAAATGTTTCAACATTTATATTGTGTTTATTGTGCATTCCATCAACACAAATGATATTGTGTTTAATCTGCGATTGCCGTATGAACTGACTTCCGATCATGTAGCTTGATTAGATAACAATATAACAATACTGTAAATCTTAGACAATATTCAAAAAGTCTTATTCAGCCATTATCACTCTATAGTGACAGAATTATACTGTATGTGAATCTTAAAGTGCAGTTTTCATGTTATTCTAAATGTCTTTGTATAAGTTACTTCCTGATGGCTTCATTGAACCATCGAACCTGGCTTGTGCTCTTCAGGTGGGTGGAGGAATTCAAGTATCTCAGGGTCTTGTTCGTGAGTGAGAGGAAGGATGGAGCGTAAAATTGACAAGCGGACCATTGTGGTAAAGAAGGAGCTTGGGGGTCCCACCGGAGCAATAGGAGGAAGTGTCTAGGGTGAGGGAAATGGATGGATGGAAGTTACTTTGTTTGATGGGAGTACCAAAGTTAAGCATATTTATATACTATTTTTAAAAGTTTTGTATCAGTCAAATGGCTATTTTTTAAAGATAATAGGTATGGAATTATACCTCCACTTGTGCTGCATGTCCAGCCAGGAAATAAAAAAATATGAAGCTGGGTCTTGGAAAACTAGTTTGTATTTGTATTTAATAGTAAAACATACACGAATGAAGAGTATAACAGAATAGTGACATGTGCCAACATGGATGCAACTATTGCTTCTCTTCTTTTTCAGGCTCAGCAGTTGGTTGGTTCAGATGTTCCTCTTCCCTATTCTGCAAAAAGCACTCCTACGTGTCTGTAATGCTCAATTAAGCACCACTACAGGACACTGATTCTGCAGGGGCACATCAATTAAACTCTTTATAGAAATAGACCTTCTGAACTTATCACACAGCATATGATGGGAACAGTCAAGAGACAGCATGAGAAGTATGCAGCAGTAATGTAATCTATATTTAACTTCAAAGGAGTGCCAATGAAAGGGGAAAACAAGCGCCAGTTTAGGAGATTATATGCCTTTGAGCTCAGTGCTTTGAATTTTCCCCCTTTTTTGTCATCCAAATTTCTTATTTTTGCACTTGGCACTTTGACGCTTTGAAAATATAAATGACTCTGTAACAATTCCAATATTCCTTTTCCTGTGTGTAAGGGTGAGTAGAGATATTTGTGTGTGTGTTTCAATAGTTTTTTGTTTTTTTTTAAGAATCTTAAATCAGTAAGAAAGAACAAAAAAAGAGGATTTGTCTTGAGGCTGGACCGGCCATGAATATAAAATGAGTTTTCTTCAGTCCTGCTGGCCCCATAATAGCCCCTCTTACATGTTCCACTCCAACCCTCCACCTAACTTCTCAAGAAACCACCCATTATTCACTCAAACCAGGTAAAAGGTTTCACAGCATTTCAAAATGAGCTATAAGTACAGCATGTATGAGTAAGCCAATTACACGAATCAAGAATCTTTGTTCTTTCTCAGATGCTCTGAACCCAGTAGACTGATGCTGAGTGTATTTTTTAATTACATGTTTTAACCATGAGATTTCTTCATCATTAGTGTACTCTACATTGTATTCTGATGAGGCTTGAGTGCTCTTTCTTTTCACTTATCTCCTATCCCTTTCCACATCCCTGTACCTAATTGCAATTACTTGACGAGTCATAGACATTAGGTTAAAAATGTTTCGAAAATAAAGCCGCACAAATGAAAATGTATCACTTGTTATTGTGGCTTTCCCCTCTAAAAGACTCAGCAGATGCGGCTCACTCTTAACAAAATATAAATTAAGAACCTACATATGTTATCATTTAATACTATGTACCAAAAAAAGCATAATATTCTTCTGAGAAAATCATATTTAGGACTGCTACTGCCATGAGAGACTCTTTGTGGTCGCTGCTCACAGTAACATTACCTGAGACTGGTGCGAGTAAATAGACTAAACCTGTCACATGACCTACAATTCATTTTCTTACTCAAGTTATTAATTAACATGAATCTTAAATGCACTGAGCAGGAAGTTGTCCTCTTTAACTGAGCAATGCAACCTTTGCCCACAATAATTTCAGAAGGAGCTTAAAACAGAGAGAAAAAACCTCACAGATTTGGATTCTCGGTTGGAGAAAAAGAACATATCTGAGTGTGAAGCCATCTAACAGGTAAGGCTGTAACTTTAAAAAAAAAAATCTATATCTATATCTTTATTTAAAATCTGTGACACAAGATCAAAGAAGGAATCCTGCGACTGTCTATGAGTTTAGAACAATTGTCTGAGGAATTTACTAAAGCCTGCGACAACATGACAATAATTAGAACAGAGATATTATAATATGATGAAAAAAGAATGTAATTAAAGAATAAACACCAGTTTGAATGTCCAAACGAAAAAAAGAAAAGATAACTTAAAACAAGTGTAAATACTTCTACAGTTTAGGTTAATTATCTTTGAACAGTTTCTATATAGGGAGTCTTATAGTCTTTATATATGCAGTATATATAAAGATATTAGAATTATCTTTGTCCTTAAGTCATTTTATTCTTTCCAAAAACAACCAAATTAATTTGACATTATTGAACCTTTTCTTGTTGTAAGGTGTGTGTTGTAAGTGTATTTTTGTTCATTGCAGTTCATGTGAATTTGTATGGGGAAAGGTGGTTTGGCCTAATATTTAATGAATATGTATGATGGATCAAAATGCCTGATCAAGCTTTAATTTGTTTTTCAGGAGGAACAAAGATGAGTCAGGGGAGCTGCTACCTCACAGTGGTACTTTTGTTCATTTCTGATCTTTTGGAGAGAGACGTGAAATGTGCTCCAATTTCTGAGCTCTATGGAGGTCCACAAAGACATCTCCTATCCGAAGTACTGGATACAGAACTTGCAAGTCCAGCTAAAAATGTCTCAATTGAAAGTAAGTGGCACAAATGCCCTCATCATGTTTTACAGTGCAGTGCTATTTACAACCAAGTGTTTGTGAGTGTGGACTTTGCCCTCTCTGTGACCCCGTAACTGTAGAGTGACCACCTTATATTGCAGAAAAAGAAAGCGAGAGAGACAAAGAGGTTGAATATGGTTGATGACACACTCAGGAAATTTAAGATCATAGATAATAAATGCAATTACACCATGTGATTTTAGTTTTAGGTTTTCACAGAATGTGAGATTGGAATTGCTTAAGTGTCAACATATTAAACTCAATCCCCCCAAAAAAACAAAATCATGTTTTATTTGTAAATCTCACTTATTTACATATATATAATTAATGTGGTATCAATTAAAGAGTGGGGCATTCTCTTAATAAATGGGATGAGGGAAAAGGGTGTGAGTGGCTATGCAGATCAAACAAAAGAGGGACAAGTGCTCACCCTTACAGTGTGAGGGAATGACAGTACTTTTTGTTTTATTGCAGGGGCTGTTGCATCAGAAGGGGGAGTGAGATCTGTGCAGTGGTCGTACTTAGCGGCAGGCCTGGGCACACTCCTCACTCTCTCACTCATTATAGTCATGGCAGTCAAGTTTCGGGTCTTCCATCGTTTCCTGGCCAGCTACAGACACTCGCTGCTGCAAGAGAGCGATGGGATAAGCCAGTATGGACAAGAGGAAGTGGGCTTCCCCAGCAGCATATCGTCCCGAGTGGGAATGGGTCCTGGGACACACACGGAGAATGATGATGATGATGATGATGGTTTTATTGAAGACAACTACATCCAGACGAGTGAGAGGCAGAGGGCAGAGAGGGAGGCACAGGACGAAGGGGAGGAAGAGGAGGACAGTGATGATGAACTGGACCTGCAGTTCACCATTGGCTGAAACAAGTCAACTGTACTGTTAGGACTGCGGTATATTCAAGTGTATAATTTCTTCTTCAAACTGAAGAGCATTTCACAATATGAAGTAAAACAAATCTGGTATCATTGTATGACAGAAACATGTTCACATACTCATTACCATAACTTGTGTTTTTTTTCACAGAACAAAAATCTATTACAATGTTTCTTTGATTTTATATTGTATAAATACACCTTATCTAGATTAGTAAAGATATTGTTCCACACATTACTTTTACAGTTATTTATTTATTTCAAAACTCCTACAGAAATGAGAAGAGGTGGAGATTGTCTTAAATGAGGCTGGTTCTGCTGGAAGACATGTCTCGGCTGGAGACACTGAATACTTGGACAGTTTGTCCACTCAGCGTCTGGACTCTGTGAGCCCTGTGTGTCCTCTGTCTCCTCTTAAACAGCATAAATATACAGAAGAGCCCCACAGCCAGAGTGAGAGCAGCCCCTGCAGACAGCAGCCCCACTCCACACAGCAGCATGTCCCTCCTGTCTCTGTCCCTGTGCACTGATCCCAGACAGAGCAGCACTGTCCCACACAAACACACTGTGCTGCCCACAGCCAAGAGCAGAGCAGGGTCTGCTCGGCCCCCGCTCCTCAGCTGGTCGATGCGTCTCCTGCTGCGCACACAGTTCATGTCCTGAATAGCAGAACTGAGCAGCTGCTTAAGCAGAACCACCAGAGACAGGAGGCATAGTGCAGTGCCCACAGCCAGGCGCCACTCCCCCGACAGGCTGGAGGTGGTGAACAAAAGCCCTACTCCTCCAAAGCCCAGCCCCAGGATCAAAGCCACTGAGGTGCAGTAACAGAGCAGAGACTGCCGGGGCTGTCTGAACCACCACAGCTCTATCTGCTCGTCTAGTACACGCTGATGGAACAGAGCCGGCTCCAACTGCAGCGGGCGTTGCTGATAAATCTGGAGATGTGCCATGTTCTCCACACCTGCTCAAACTACAATGTGACACAAAGAGCAAAACTAAAAAGTCTACTAAAACAAACTTCTGTAGAAGTGCAGACTAACAAACTTCACATATATCTACACAAAGATACTGTATAAACACTCCACCAAGCCATGTCTAGCATAGGTGGTCCATAATGTACACAAGTCATTACTTACATTAGGTGGGTGGTAGGCAATATTCTTCTGCTGCGTTCATCCCACCAGGCCACTTCATCTGAAGCACTTCAGCGACTCTCACCAGGTGACTTAGATTCATGTTATTCAGGGTAAGTCACTATGACTACATCCAGTCGATAAAAGGATGACATTCAAAGGTAGAAAAATCAAGCAGAGGAAAGATGTATCCTCCTTTCGCCACTTTAAGTTCCTGTTCTATAATGACTTCTTCTCACTTCCATAACACCTCAAGCTTTGACAACTTGAGACAGGCAGACCAGCATAGTCTTCACCTTTTATTGCTCATCACTCTTGTGGCTGCAGATCTAGAAAATCCACTGTCAGGATAGTAACAGACCACAATAGTAGCTTTGGACCATGGAAGTAATTGTCCTGTGATAGCCTTGCCCCAGGACAGACAATAGACATGGTGGTGTTGGGGAGAAGGCGGTCCCAGCCTGAGATGTGCTTGCTGTTGTGAAGGCCAGAGTGATGTCAGCGTGAGAGGATAATGGTTGTTCTGTGATCCTGGAGATAGCGTCATTCACAAAGATGTGCTAATGTTCAGATTAGGCACACTGGGTCTCCACAAGGTCATGACACTACACTGGTGATGTAGGCCTATCTTTATAATGACACTTCACTCCAGGATTACAAAGCTGTTTACATAGCATAATGCAACCATTGCCAGACTCACTTTATGTGCTGCCTTTTGGACACGAAGTTTGGGTTATGGATTATTTTATCCCTTATTGCCAGTTCTGTGTGAATTACCTTCGCACTTCCTCTGAGAAATATCCTCACTCCAGCCCATTCCTTGTACAGATTCACAGTAAGTGATGTGCGAACGCCCTCTAGAGGCTACATCGTGAGAGCATGCCTCAGCGCATATATATATATATATATATATATATATATATATATATATATATATATATATATATATATATATATATATATATATATATATATATATATATATATATATATATATATGAGAGAGAGTGAGACAGAGAGAGAGAGAGAGATTGTACCAGATTGTAGTACCAGTGCTAATTTTCACGTGTAGTCCCTGGGCAGGTTCATTCATAATAATAATAATAAATAAACATAAACATAAATAGTAAAGACTAAATACATAAATGTAAATTTCACTACTTTAAATGCTTAGATTAAGATTTTAGTTTCTTTTGTTAAATTGTAGGGAACATGCAACATGCTAGTTGTTGAAAATCATTAGGTTTATAATAAGAATCTTAGGCTACGTCAAAAACATTTTGCGGTTTTTTAATATATGTTAAATGTTAATGACATAAATGTAATGACCTCCTACAGCCACATGGTGGCGATATTACTCAATGTTCCAAGTTTTAGACGACATCGTTTATAACTAGCCTATTTTTAATTGACTAATTCAGACTATGCATTGTTATTTTGACCACTTAGCCAAATCTGGTCTACACAAGACCAAAGCATGCGATTTCACCATATTTCACTTAACAGCCTCGCCGCCACTTGTCCCGTGGTCGTTACTGAGCTGGAGCATTGTTGAGCGGTGTACTTAGAGCTTATTACTTCCCTGCACCTCGGAGCCCATCACGCAGATCGCTTTACTGTAAGTGGACCACGCAGTGGAATGATCCATGCCACAAGAGTCAATCCGGAGCTTTTAAACCAAAAAAAGCAAAGTCAGCACTTGGGTTAATTACCCTTGATAGTAGCTTCGGTCTCCTATAAACGTGAGCGGGAGGAGTGGAAGTCACATGGTCCCTTCATGCGATAAATAATAAACCTCCACGATATGGCAATACATGTGATAATAAATATGCTGCAAATTAAAAGAAGCAAATATGTTTACAATATCTCTATTAAACCACTAGGCCTACATATATATATATATATATATATATATATATATATATATATATATATATATATATATATATATATATATATATATATATATATATATATATATATATATATATATATATGGTGGTGGACATCGCAATACCAAGCGATGGTAATATCAGGAAAAAGGAACACGAGAAGCTAGAGAAATACCAGGGGCTCAAGGAAGAGCTGGAGAGAGCCTGGAAAGTAAAGGCATCAGTGGTGCCTGTGGTGATCGGAGCACTCGGGGCTGTAACCCCCAAACTGGAAGAGTGGCTTCAACAGATACCGGGAAAAACAACGGACATCTCAGTCCAGAAAAGTGCAGTACTGGGAACAGCAAAGATACTGCGCAGAACTCTCAAGCTCCCAGGCCTCTGGTAGAGGACCCGAGCTGAATGAGGGTGAGAGACCAACCACCGTGGAAGGTGAGAAACACATTATATATATATATATATATATATATATATATATATATATATATATATATATATATATATATATATATATATATATATATATATATATATATATATATATATATATATATATATATATATATATAGTTTTTATTTTGTGCTTCACTCTTCTGCCTTGGTGTTATGCCAAGATTTATAAAATAATGCAGGCTTGCATTGGTACCTTGCAAGGGTGGGTTGTGTACTCACTTTTACTCAAATACCTTTGAGACTTTTTGATTAAATTGTACTTCTAAAGAAGTTTTACAGTGAACCTCTTAAAGTAAAAAGTTTGATGCACTTACCAATGTGGGTCTACAAGTGGGAGTGCTGAGGTCCTCCATAGGGATGGTCACAAAACATTGTTTTGTGATGTTTGCCTCACTCTAATGACCTCACCTCAGCTGGGGATGCCTGTGCTTAGGTCCAGCCCAGACACAGTGACAAGTGATTTTGTAGCAAACTGGAGAATCATTTAAAAATTACCAAAGATTTTTTTTCTTTCTTACAGAAAACAAAATATAATCAATAAATAAGTACATAAAACTCTATTGCTCTTCTAAACTTATACAAACACCCTAGACCCCTTTCTCTGTACTGTAGAGGTGCACCGTGCTGAGGAAAACCTCATGCTGCTGCCATCAGGTAGATGATACAGAACCCCACTGGCTCACAGGAATATCTATAATAAATCATTCCTCCCCACTGCAGTCACTAAATAGCACCATTTTACTCTGGTCATATGATTGTATATGGTTTTATTATTACATTTCAATTTTGTCTTGAAACAGACAAATAAAGTATTCTATTCTTATCCATGCTGCTGTGCAAACATGACAACTGGCATAAACTAGCATCTTGGTCATGACTGTTGTCCTGTAACATTTGGCACTGGCAGACATGTAGTGGACAGCACAAAGGATTAACTTATCTCTGTTAAAATGACTGATTATGCTGTCAGCTCTAGTCATGGCCTATATTTGAACAGCAGCCTTTGTTCAGCCCCTAAACCACTGAAGCCACTATAAATAACATTATACCAATGCTTTTGATCGTTCATATACAGTACCATTTGTGCTGTAACAAACCAAGAATGTTGCAAGTTAGATTTGAGATGTCTCCTTATTGCCCCTTCCACTGAGAAGGTGAGTAACTTAATTTGCATATAGATGAGTAACAGTGTATTATTAGGCTATTGCTGAGGGCGGTATTAAAAAGAAATTGTTTAACAAGATTATGAACAAGGGACCTGCAGTGGTGGAACAGGTGGGAACCAGACACTAGGTCACATTTAAGTCAACTTTCAGTGAGGTTATTTTTCCTGGAATGTAAAAATAATTAAGAAGTTGTTATTTGTTTTTTTTAAGTTACTTGTATTCATTCACTTTGGGGAAATGGGTTTCGGACATTTCCCCCATAATGATCCTGCAGTGGGCTATGTCATGTTCACAGGTTTCTTTTAATGATTCTGTAGGCTATCTGATGATTATAGCGGTCCGGTCATTAAAAAGTCAGAAACCCAAACAATCTTTCTTTACTTTGCTCTAAACGTTGGGAGAGCGCCCACGAAAAAAACAACAACACTGATTTATTCTTTATCCCACCCACATCTGTTCGTCACGCGGGTTTGAGCCAACCAGGACCCGGGCGGCAGGACGGAGGCGGAGGCGCGGTGAGAAGCGGCGCGGAGGCTGGCGTCGCAGCGCTACAACAAGAAGAGGTCTGCTGTCGGGCTTTTGTTTAGTGGATGTGAATGAGCTCCATCACCTGCTCCAGAGATGTGGACGGATTTACGGACACTGTTACTTTTACACTCGCTATTTCTACGGCTTTATTTCACCGGAGGTTAGTGCGTAAAAATGCGCAAATTGATTTTCATTTGCCGTGTGGATCAAATGTGAAAATCTTCGTCCAGCTTGTTAATGAGCTGTGCAATTGGAAGCGCTTCTGTTACTCAGTCCTCGTGTTTCTCATATCAAACAAAAACACATTGGCTTTTATTTATCATAACTAATTCCAATGCGTAATGTATATTTTACCAGGTAGACTTGCGTAATATCACGTGGTTATTTTAGAAGAGGAAATCATTGGAGTGTTCAGTTTTCTGGTAGTGAGCATCCTTAGCCTGCCGCATCAAAGCTAGCAGCATGCACTGTACTCTTCTTTGCAGGGCATTGTGTCTCTTTCAGTTAGTTTAATAATAGCTTGTGAAAAGATAGTAAGTGCAAGAAACCCTGCCCTGACGCTCTGTGCTCCAAATCCAATTGACCTGAATGAATGCTGAATATCAATTAGGCATTCATTTGCAAATTACTCTTGGACTACCGCTACACTATCATGTTGTTTTAAATGTCCATTTGTCACTATTATGTGGTTCAGTCATTTTAATTATTTTATAGCAACGGATGAGTGTGAAGATGGACAGTTTCAGTGCAGTAACCAAAGGTGTATACCGACCCTCTGGAGGTGTGACGATGATGACGACTGCTCAGACAACAGTGATGAAGAAAACTGCCGTAAGTGTCACGCATTGGCATAATTATGCTAAAAATTCTAGATAAGGTACACAACACTTGTACATTCATTTAACAATCCAACGATTTATTTAAAACTGTAATTTAAGTGTTTTTAATGCTTTTTAAAATGTATTATCAGCTCATTTAAGTGGATAAATAATAATTATCATCTTCCTATTGACGTCAATGGAGCAGAGATTGAATGCCTACATAGACTACTGAATACAGAATACAGGGAGACATGAAAGAGCCCTAATGAGGCATGGCTTTTTATATCATTTATAATTAAGGGACCAACAGGCAATTCACATGTGTTAAATGCTTTTGATGATATGTTGTGCAAAATCACACAAACATTTAATGTGTGATTGTTGTAGCGTGTTAGTAATTGCAAAGTTGCCTGTTAATAATGCTGTACAGATTTTCATCTATCTATCTATCTATCTATCTATCTATCTATCTATCTATCTATCTATCTATCTATCTATCTATCTATCTATCTATCATTTTCTAGACTCTGTTGTTTGTGCTCCTCAACACTAATATTCTACTTACATCATATATGATGGTGATTGGTAAGTTGTGATTAATGTGATGAGTTGTTTCAGCCCTAGCAACAATCTACAACTTGTTAGGACCAAAATTCACATGTGACTTACTGTGAGCAAACTTCACAGTAGAAAATCTTTTTTGGCACTCACGTTTCTTTTAATGAGTTGGGCCTACTAAATTAAGCTGTTTTTTGCATTGTTAGCTGACAATGTCATAAGTACTTATAATATATGAAGTAGAAAACTTGTTTGCTTTGTGAGATTCTGAATTTGTTTTTTGTGTGTAAATAATTGAAACTTCTTCCTGTTTTGATTTTGAGCCAGTGGCCTACTTATATTTGGAGATGCTAGTGAAGTTGTGCCAAAACAGTGCGTGTGCGTGGCCTGGCAGATTCCTTTGTGTCCGCTTTAATTGTGGCTCAGGAGAAATCCCTGCACCTCCCTCACACAGACATTCTCTGTGTATATATACTAGTACACAGTGTGTGTGTACACTGTACTGTTATTTGTCTCATTCTCCTGCGGCGCCCCCTGTATATACTGTATTTATATTGTATATATACTGTATACATACTTCTAAATGTCCCTGTGTGAATATCTTAGATGTGTTTGAATTGTTGCACTGGGCAGGATGTTCCCTCAGGCATGGCCAAGAAAAGCAGGTCATTTGGAGTATTGTCATTTTCAATAATTGATGTGTCATATAATTCTATACGCAGACAACACAATTATTATTTGGCTGGATATATTCAGCTGCCATGGGTTTGGAAATGGAAATTACATGGGAGCCATTCCCATGAAATGGGAGAGTAAAATGCTGTAACCACCAATATTGAGATAACAAAACAGACTGCCAGCATCCATTTTAACACACGTAGAGGTTCATTCATGTGAGGGCCAGCGAAATTAGGGTTATGCCAAGTTTCTGATGTGGTTGGATAAATACACCAGGAAATGTCATCCATCCATGTTCCTGTAAAAGACAGGGTTCAGGATTTTGGAATTTTCATTTTCATTTCAGTAGTTCCAATAACATTATATCAAAGTATTATCTATACAAGAAAACAGAAACAGGCAGATTAGATTAGTTTATTATGCAGTCCTGTCAGGTACGGTTTTAAAGCTCAAAGCTGTCTTCAAAAGCTCATAAAGTGCTTCTGCCACTCACTATTGACAGTTCAATATGAACGCGCCATTATAGTAGAAAAGGCTTTCAGTCTTTTTCTGTTCCTCCTGTGTGTGGGCAGGTAATGACTGATTATTCTACTATTCACTTTTTCTTGGTGTTGCTTTTACCTTGTTTGATTTGAGAGGTTTTCAGACTGTTTGAGAAAACAATTACTTGAACAGTTGAACACAATGAAAAACTCTTTACAATTCAAGCAATGGGCAAAGATAAACCTAAATTAAATTATAGCAGTTTTGTTCTGAATTTGTATGGGCTCTAGATCATAATGTTAGCCTCTGTTTTATTTCTACTATTTGTTTTATTATAGTTAAGGTCCACTTAAAATTTGTCCCATCACGCCTGGGCAACCTGTCAGGAGCAGTGGATGTTGCATTGGTGGAAAGTGTTTGTGCTTGCTTCAGGGCAGGAATGCTAACCACTTTTTAAACCATTTTTCTTTCCTGTCTTCCACTGTAGTATAAGTCACGAACTGCAGTGAGTGTGCAACAGAGCATTGTTATGAAATTTGCTGACAGGAATAAACATTTTCTGCAGCCTTGTATTCATGACTGCAGTCTCACCTTGTGTCTAAACTGAGGCTGTAGTTGACCCAGGACACACCTTTTAAGCACAAGAGGGATTTGGCTGCAGACCTCCGCCCAGACAACCGAACCCCAAGGAGGGCCCTCACATTTACAGAAAAAACAAGTCCAATCCACTTTCCTAACCTTAACCATTGCAAATGTGTGCCTAATCTTAAACAGACACTATGGCAGAACATTCACAGACAACTACATCTAATATTGCATATGCTATTTACTTATACTTATATATCTATATACTTTATTTATTTTTTTAGTTTTTCCTTGCAGAGAAGGAGGATCTAAGGACAGTTATCCATTTGCTCACTTTCTTTTGTTTCAAATTTAGTTTTTACTGAAAGAGCAGATCACACATTCCAACATACAGAATAAAACCACTATGTTCATGCTTTTCCATTTTTTACATATACAATCTTAGAACAATTGGGGGGGCAAGGGAACATAAAATAACTTTACATGAAATCTGATTTCACATATTCTGTCAGTTGTCTAAATCTCTTGTACAATGTCAATCCAGTTCTCAGTTGTTGGTCGCTCAGGTTTAAGCTCTTTCCTTGTTACTCTCTTTTTACTTATTTCTTGTTCTGGTTTTGTTAAAGTCATCAAGCAAAAAACAAAAAAAAAAAACTTTGCAGATGTTGGTGAATCTCTGGCCACACATGGATGATGTCACATTCACATTCCCCAAAAAATATGGAAATAATTGGCCATTTGCTTGTTTTCTATAAATGATGGTTAATCTGGCTGTTTGTTATTGACCACTGTTTGATTTTCTAACTTTCAGTCGGTAAGGTCCTCTAGGTGGATCTCTGCACTCAACCTTTTTTGAACACTGCTAGTACCAATGAAAAATCTAATATAATGTATGCTATATGATCTCTCCATCATTCCTGTGAAGTCCCCTCCCCCAGCCCTCCTCCAGACTGTGCACCCCCTCCCCCACCATCACACCGGGCTCCCCACTGACCATCGGTCTGTGCTTTGCTTCCATATAGTCACACAACTGCACATGCACCCTCAGCATATAATGCACAGTCACCAGATGCATGCCAGATGTTTTTCCTATTATATCAGGTTTTTACCATGCCACTCTTCACAGATACATCTTCTTATTTCACATGATTTAAAATGGCATTCTACCTGGATGACTGAGGGATTTTACACACAACAGCATGTTCATTTGAGATATTATAAGGTTGCTTAATATTTAGATAATAATATAAATTGATCCTAAGCTACAGGGATGATATGGCCAGCATTTGACACTAGACTGCAAGGGTGGTCCATATTGACCAAAAATAAGTCTTCTTTTTTAATAATAATGGATATTATTTAAATAATAATACTATCCTCTGGATACTGGGACTCTGTCATAACTATGTGAAATGTGTCCATCTGAATGATTTACTGTGTCGTGGATGAGCACCACTTGGAGTTTGTTTGTTTTTTTTCCTTTGGTGAAAAAAAGTTTGGACATATAACATCTGTTTCTGCCCAGTGAGATGTAATGTGTGGCAGTGTTACTGGAGGAGAATGTATTGAATTGATTTTTTGATTAAGTATGTTTTGTTTATCAAAATAAGACAAAGACAAAAATATTATCCAAATGAGTGAGTGAGCAGAACAATAGCATTTGCATGTGTTACTGTTTTTGTCCCGTAACCTTTCGCTAGTTCAGGTTTCAAGTCCAATATTGCACACTATTTTTACCATTGCTTTAGTATAATTTATGCATCAGTGTATTTTCATATGTATATACTATATAGTGCATGTACTACAGCTTTAATTCTGATTGAAATTGAAATTGAAATGTGCCTGAACTCCCTGTCTCTGTAAATGCCATCTTTGCATTGTAGGTTCTATCCCCTGTCAATCTCCTGAACATGGTGCTGGTGATGGTACAGATTTTCTGTTGATTACAATACAACAATTAACCATTAACCTTTCACATACATTTCCAAGTTTAACTTTTGTTTTTCTTCCTACACTAAGAGCACCATATGTGCCTGGTTAACATTGTTCATGTTCAGGTTTGTGTCTTTGTGGTTGAGCAGAGGCACAGATTAGAGCAGTGTCACAGCCTGGATCGGCATTCCTCTTTTTAGCTTTTCATCTTCACCACTGATAAAGATCTGTTTCATCTGTTCTTCATGAATCTTGCATGTACCTGCCCTGTAAAGCTCAGAGTCAGCAGCACAGTGCCCCCTGTGAGTCTAAACGCCTTTACGTTTGTGACACTGTGGCTCCTCTCCTCTCCTGCTGTTGTTTATCCGCTCACTCTAAAACCTTTCATTCAAGACACAGGTTCTTCCATGTTATAGTTGAGATCTGCCAATGCACAAAGCCTTTACATCCTCTAGAGAGACACTGTGAGACTCACACAGGCACAGGCTTTGGATGTGTGTTTCAAAGCAGCACAACACATTCAGATGTATTGTGAAAAATGTGTTTAGATTTTGAATTTTGATTATGGTACTTCAGATTTCTTAGCAACTGGCACGGACTCACATTCTGTTCAATTTACAAGATTAATTGGTTAGTTGATGGGTAATCGATTATTGATTAATTCTTAACCATCCTCTTAATGTCATTGTACTTTACACTGAAATAAACAAGCTGATTCTCAATAGTCACCAAACCATTATCAAAAGACAATCATTAAAAAAAAGACAAACTATAGACTTGGATATTTTTCTTCAGTTAATTTCCTTATGGCAATTTAAAATCACACAACCACTGAATCAGTCAAATATTTTAGAAATCACAAAAGTGGAGGAAAAAGTCATATGTCGTTATGTTATGTATTTGGATGTGGCTGTGTGAGGAACGGCCACTTTGCAGTCTGGAAAAGGCTCCTTGCCATTTACCTTTAGATCTTACTGAGTCCTCTGACAGGATAATTTTCTTTTATCATCATACACCAGTGTCATTTTGGATGATGCAGAAATCCTACAGAACTCACTCCAAGCTCCAGTCACCATAGATCTACAAAAGCATTTTGTTATGACGGGCATCCATCATGAAATGCTCTGGGGAGGGAGCAGAGAGTCCTCCTCATCTTATGGAGTGGACTCAGATGACAGGCTTGTTTTCTTGGGGTGGACATGGAGAAGGCGGCACACTTCAACACAAAAAACTGGGCCTTGTAGATAATCTAGGCCAACAAGAAAATGGGATAAGAATGAGTGAAGTTGAAGTGATAGAAAACTTGGCAGAATAAATCATTTTGACCTGAAGGGGGAGACTGGGAGGTTGTTTATGTTGCTATCAAATTCTCTGGTAATCTGCACGCTTGTTGACGCTGTACACACACATAGAGAAAAGATTATGCTTTTATCTCTCCACGCAATGAGGCATGTCTCCTTTTGGGTCTGTAGTCAATTTCTGTTTCCACATCGCTGTGGCAGTGTGTGACAAATTCATATGAATGGTCAGAGTAAAGCAATTTTTGGATCAACCATTGATGGATTTCCAAGTACCTTTTGAGTGTTTTGGGAAAGTTGAAAAATGCTTGCCTCAGTATTATGTGTGGTAGTCGTATTGCCAACTGGCCTGTGCTGGTCCCTATCAAAGTTCACCCAGTTTCATTATAGGAAATCTACTGCTTGTATTGAGCTATAATAGCAGATTAGTGAGTGCGTTTAGTGAAGATGCCAAGAGGAGCCAGAAACAGATCAGGGGGAGGGGAGGAGTAGGATTAGTGGTATGCCTGCTCATTTCACGTAAACCCACTTAAAAGCTGGCATTTCATTGTGCTATCTAAATATACACATACAGTAGATCACCAGTGTCCAAACTATGGCCTTAGGGCCAAATGTGACTCTCAAATTATTTTTTGCTGACCCTCAGGCCTCCTGCTGAATTTACTCTAATGATCAGGCTGTGCATTTTACCGCAAATGTAAATAATTCTACCTCTACCTCTGTAACTTCATTTACATCACACGGCATTGTGATAAAGACCTAAAATTAATTTTCCACTGGATATTGGGACTGGGATTATTTTTTTTCCTTGGTGAAAAAAAGTTTGGACATATAACACCGGAGATGAGTGAGTGAGTTTCAGGTTTTGAATATTTTTGGTTTATCATAGCAAGACAAAGACAAAAATAAGTGAGTGAACAACAGCATTGTGATTCATGTGATTTTGTTTTTGGTATGTACTGTATCTGAACAAATTAATCTCCTTCTATCAATTTATTTGGATTTATACATCAACGACAAATCCACAGATTCCTTTCTTGTGGTAAACTTTTTCTTCAGGGCACTGCTGGCGTGTCCAAGCTGTGACTTTCTCTGCACATCACTTTGACAGAGGCCCACAAGGAAGAAAGCAGACACATGTTGCACCTCTGACTCAACTCTTTCTCTCTAAACCGCTATCGGCTGATCTGGAACTGTCTGCTGGAGATTTGTGTTTGTAGTCCACACACACAGGGCACGATGCCAGACCAGTCAAGTACGCTGCCCACTGAAAATAAAATAATACAAATATGTTTGGCTCAGGCTGTACAATGCATTGAAACAGTCAGGCCCTGTTGTGTTTTATGGATGATCAAGCTAAATTTGTGTCATCTCAAGTCACTCAAGCCTTCACCAATCGCTTATGTCACAACAGCCATTTTGTGTGGGAAGCATCATGTGATCTGTTGTGGAGTGAGCCCACCTGCCAGCAACTCTAACAAGAAACACAACTCATTCATCACTACGCATATAGACACAAACGAAGTAGCCCCAAAGACTGTATAATAAAGCAAGGCCTGTGCTAGGACCATCCATCAGACCAAGAAAACCCAAGGCCAAACAGGGTACAATGTGGAATATATTTTAATAAACAGAATGCATTTTGTGTTTAATAATACATTTGTACTACAAGGTTATGTGCAATAGTGTAACATTATTTGATTGAATTGATTCAGTTAGCCTGCAAACACTGAGGTCACATTTTTAACTGTATTTTCAATAAAAAAAACAAAGAGATTGATTGACATAGCAGATAATGTTGATACATTTTTGTTGAATTTTTTTTACCATGTAATTTGGTAAATCAATTACATATTAACAGTTTGTTTATTATCATCTTTATATGACACAACTTTTACTATTTTGTGTAATCATATGAATCTTACAATCAGGGCAGATAGTGGCAATGTAGTGGCCTGACCACCCAGGCCCTTCTACCTCAGAAGAGTCTGGACTGTAGAGCGTGAAAAACCTCCATCCAAATTTGAGCAATGCAGAAAATGCAGAAGAAATCTCCATTTGTATCATTGAGAACAAAATATATAACTTCTTTTACCTGAAATAAGTAATAGTTTAGTGCTTTGATTGTTGATTCTGAGAAAATCCATGCTGTTTCTCAGTCCTTAATGTTGGTTTTTTTCTCCATTCTTATGTGTATAGTTAATCTGCCTGTCAATCACATCCTGAGAAATTGAGGAGACAGAATACGGCTCCAGATCCACTCGTCTTTGTAAAGTTTTGTCAGAGCGTGTGGTTCTGGCTGATCAAGAAAGCGATGTGGGGGTCCCTGAACTATACACTTCATTCATTATGTAACTGATTATAAATGGAAACACTGTCTGCATCTTATATTATATTGAGATAGATTGGTTTTGAACAGAAACAACAGTAAATGCATTGTCTAGGATTAGTGCAGTAGAAAGATGCTGAGCTTTGAGTTGTCAAGTTGTAAGAATTGCAGGAAAAAGACCCATAAAGTTGGTGTAAGGGAGGAGGGAGATAGAGAGCAGACAATAGATTTGCTGGTAGTTCAAAAACTTGTTCAACTCTATGTTGTTAAAATTAAATAGCAGAAGTTTCTTGGAAGTAAAGTGAGAAAAACGCCACCAGAAAATCAAGTAGGATGAGCAGTGAGCTGGCAGATGGATTCCTGACCTCTTGTGCTTTGGGCAGGCAAATTATGATCAAAGCTATGGTTGCTAAGCTTTGCCTGGAGATAGATTCAGTTTTAAAGTATCACTATAGGACCCACACATGCACACTACTGTAAATCTTTACTACACACACAGGCAGAACAGAGCGGCGCATGCAATACCAATGAAGCTCTGCTCTGTTTTATTGGGTTAGGGGAGCGGTGATGTAATGACTTGTGACATAGATCAGCAGACAAAGTCCCACGGAGAGATGAGGGTCTGGGGGGTGTACTCAGAGGTGGAGGAGCAGGGGCAGGTGGGCACTGGTGAACACGATGAAGAAGATGAAGAGTGCTGCAATGGCATTGATTTTGAGGCTTTATTTTTGTTGTTATTGTTGTTGGGATGCAGATTAGATCATGTAACAGGCAAAGACACATGGACAGCCTTACAATACTGAGCCTCAATTTCAGAAATGGATCAGAGAGGAGTAGTAGTAGTAGTAGTAGTATGTAGTAGCAGTAATATGTAGTAGTAGTAGTAGTAGTAGAAGAATGTAGTAGTAGTATGTTGCAGTATGTAGTAGTATGTTGCAGTATGTAGTAGTTGCAGTATGTAGTAGTATGTAGTAGTTGCAGTATATAGAAGTATGTTACAGCATGTAGTAGTTGCAGTATGTAGTAGTATGTTACAGCATGTAGTAGTTGCAGTATGTAGTAGTATGTAGTAGTTGCAGTATGTAGCAGTATGTTATAGTATGTAGTAGTTGCAGTATGTAGAAGTATGTTACAGTATGTAGTAGTTGCAATATGTAGTAGTATGTTACAGTATGTAGTAGTTGCAGTATGTAGCAGTATGTTATAGTATGTAGTAGTTGCAATATGTAGTAGTATGTAGTAGTATGTTACAGTATGTTACAGTATGTAATAGTTGCAGTATGTAGTAGTATGTTGCAGTATGTAGTAGTTGCAGTATGTAGTAGTTGCAGTATGTAGTAGTTGCAGTATGTAGTAGTAGTTACAGCATGTAGTAGTTGCAGTATGTAGTAGTAGTTGCAGTTTGTAGTAGTATTAGTTGGAGTATTATTATTGCTGACTGTAGTAACACAGTGGTAGTAGTAGTAGTAGTAGTAGTTATATTTCTGACATATCCATGTATCTTAATCATAACTTACTGTAAGCCTAAGCAATAGAGTCTGAGCCTGTGCCTTATTGTACTGTAGTTGTAGCTGAATACACAACAGCAGGAATACAGCCAAAATTTTGGGCTGGACCAAAAATAAGCAAGTTATGTATTTTACTCTGTAATTTCATCATTTTGCAGCCTGTACGTTGCCTATACAGTTAATATAAAATGGTGTAAATTGTGACAAGGTGAACACATTGTGGTAGGCACTGAGTGGATATATAACATCTGTCAGCTGTTGTCTTGACAGAACACCTGGAGAATCTGCTGTGCTCTTGGACTAATTACAAAACAGTTTAAAGTGAAATCCAAAACTCCCGTGTTACTTCTTGATATCCATGTTAACTTTCATTACTGTAAATTTCTTATTTTATTCTGGTCAAGAAAAATACTCAACACGAAACTGCCTCGTGCAACTGCTGACTGTAGCTCCTGTGTTCAAATGAATGCTATAAGATCTAGACTTTGTCGTTCAAGCTTGCTTTTGTTCTCTGCCCAGGGCTTATAAAGCTGCAGAAATGGTGCATATAATAAAAAAATGAAAATGACTCCAGCTCAGGCTCAGATATCGTCTTAAAAGCACTTTCTTCTTGGGTAACCGCATATGACTAAACGCTTGATCATTTCTGCATATTTAAATAATAACATTAAATCACTGTTGTGCGATATTGTGGTTTCAAAAAGGCAAAATGTGAGTCAGTTTCTCACAGGTCAGAAGAAAAGCAAATGAGTCACTATGTCTTATTAATTCAGGTGAAGCCAAGTGCAGCCGTACGTCTGAACCAGATGTAGCGTGTTTTATTAGAAACATCTGAGGCGTGTGTGCATGAGAGGATCCACAGGCCAACCAAGTCATCTTGAGCTGTTTTACAAATTTAGAAACATTTGTATAATGTTAGAACTTAAGTAGGTTTAGTATGTTTTTTACTTTATCAGAAGAGCCAGACAGTTGAAGTAGTCTTAAGTGGCAATCTTTATTTATTATTTAATTATTAATGGATACTTTTGAGGCACAAACTACTGACAAACTAGATCTTTGTGTAAAGAGAGGTACTGTTGGCACATTGTCATCTGTTTTGTGTTTTGACTTTCTTTAATTTAAAACATTTTTTTTTCAGTATGCTGTATTTTGTTAGTTTGAAAAAATATACTTGAAAAGGTCATGAACAAATTATTTAAAAACAACATTTGTTTTATATATATTTTTTTGTTTTAATTTGTCTTTGATCTCCTTGTACAAATTGAATATCAAATGTAGGGTTGGGTGATATGGCCAAAAAACAAACTGGACAATAACTGCTTGCCTTTCAAACCCTGGAAGCTCTTTATGGTTTCATTGTTGTCATTTGCTATAATTTAAGAAACTTTAAACCACCTTAAATGACTTTTGTGTAGCTATCTAATCACATTCACCCAATATCCCTGCTTTGCATGTAAGAAAGTAAGAAAGGAGTAAACTTGTTTCATAATAATCCACAATTTCACGATTTTTGAAATGTTTCAAAATCTCAATTATTAAGAAATGGAATGAATCAAATTAATTAGATTAATTGCCCAGCCATAATTAAGTGCTGTTCTTCTAATACGTTCTACATGCATTTTTTATTTATTTTTTTATAGTAACACAATGACTCAGTGGTCTCTAATGTACAGTAAATGTCCTCTGCCCACCCACGGCCTCTGCACTATTGTTCTATTGTAATACTAGGAGCATTAGATCAGCTCTGGTGGTGGTGAAGACTTTAGTCATGCTCCGACTGATCCTTCCACTGTGTTACTCTTGGATTGGCCCTGTAAACCCCCCTCCCTCCTCACACACACACACACACGCGCACACACACACACACACACACACACACACACACACACCTACACACACACACACACACACACACACACACACACACACACGCACACACACACACACACACACACACACACACACACACACACACTATGTCCACTACCACTCAGCTGTTAACTGTTTATCGCCTATGACCAAAAGTAGGCTGTGAAATGATGTTGTTCAAAAGCATGCACCATATGGGAGAAAGCAGAGGAACCTCTTAATTAACTTGGGCAGATTTTCTAAAACAAGATTTTGACCTCTGGGTGTGTTACAGTTATGCTAATTTGGTCTGCAATGGGAAATATAAAATCCTGCTCTCAATGCCCTGTCACAGTAATACATCTCTTCGGGCCAGTCCTCAGTGAAACTTTCTAGTGCTTTTGTGTTTTGTGTTAAAATGGTTAGATCCGGAGGAGAAAAGAGCTAATCTTTCAGTTCAGGCTTTAAAGCATGGTGCGTGGAGCAGGCTGACTTTGTAATGCACTGATTAACTCAACTCAGATTATGTGAGCAGTCTTGGATCGGCAGAAAGCACTTTTAGTTAGGGATGATCTCATATATTTTTTTCTATTGATTCTGATGTTCGATACCAGTGCTGCAGCAGTTAACTTATCTTTTCACTTCAGTTTTTCTGGGATACAAATGTACTCATATTAGATTATTGTAGTATATTAGTTGTACTAGTAGTAGTAGTAGTAGTAGTAGTGGTAGTTGTAGTAGTTGTCCTAGATGTAGTATGTAATAGTAGCAGTATTATTGCTGACTGAAGTAGTTATATTTCATATATTATTTACATTATTTACATTATTTTCATATATTCATATATAGCCATATTTTGTTTAGGGATGCACCGTTCCAGCTTTTTCAGTTGTGATACTGATATCGATACTATGGATTTAAGTATCTGCTGATATTTGATATCAACTGATACCAGTGTAGACATTGAAAATGTTTAGTTTTTTTTTTTCTCAATAAAATTGATCCATTTGTGTGTTTGTGTATTTATCCTGCAAGTAACTACAGAACAGCTTTTTATGAACTGAAGTTCCAACATTCTGAAATGTTCTGGGCGTGCATCAGTCAGTAAATATTTACACCAAATAAATGTCCACCCAGAATATCGGCAGATCATGGAACCAATACTCAATCCAGCACATTTTCCTGGATTGGCACTGATATTCGATAAAAGTTATCAGTATCAGTGGATACCTAATTTTGTTTAGCCTACTGTAATTGCTCTTTAATTTCTAATTTATCTCACTATTCTGTTTAATACACATCTGCTGCATTGAGGATAAGTAAAATAAATAAATATTAGTGCTGATTATCAACTAAAATGTATTAGACTTATACCTGGGAAACCCTCTGATATCACTGATAGTGATATTAGCATCAACCATCAATATGTTTCTCACCTGTGCAACTGTCAAGCCTTATACATTCCCTATGAATCAGATATGACAGTATCATCATTTAAACATGTTTATAGTAGAACAATAGTACATCTTATGGGCAAGTTGTTTTTAATATAACACAGCCCTTGCGTATTTTTACCAAACACTTTCAAATCCATCATTATATTTACTCAATTTATGTTGTTTTATCCTTCTAAAACACTGTGGCCTTCAAAGCTATCCATTAAACACTATTCATTCCTCATGCTTTCTGCGTTGTTTCATTTCCTAATAATGACTGATGCTTCTGGTCTTGCAGCCGTAATTACTTTTGACATGTGCCTAATGATTCTTAAGAAAATATCTTTGTGCTCGCTCCGACAGAGCCACAGAAAGTGTCCAAGAGGGATTGCTTTGGGAGTCTGCCTATTAATTTCAGCTCATTTGAAGGTTCAGCCGTGCACAATATCATTTTGCAAGAAAAACAGTGAAATGAATGTCTGTTTTAAAGCTCATAGAAATAGAGTAAGAGTGGACTTATTTTTGCTATCTCTCAAATTTCAGTTATGTGCAGATACATCATTGTGAATTAGGGGTCAGTGATACTGAGAAAATGTTATCTTGATTTCTCATTAATCTTATTCATTTTTTTTTTATTTTAGACAGTATGCCATACTATGACAGTATGTACCATATAGTAAATAATATTAGATGCAGGATAGTAGAATGAAATACAAGTTATTTAGAATACATCTAGAAAGAGTTATAGAAGATATTTGTTTAACCCTCTTCAGCTGAAATCTAATCATAGTACAGAAAAAGAACGAAAACTCCCCCCTAATGCAAAGAAAAAGTACCCATGATAAAAACTGACCTCCAAAAATGTGTTAAATCTGTCACGTACTGAATAATAAGTCAATTAATTATCGTGACAGACCTATACATCTCCCAGTATTCTAAATCAATTCTTATAGTTCGTTATGCTATGTGACTCGTCCCTGTGGGATGAATTGTCTCATAGAATTGTCTGATTCAAAGTTTGTCTGATTGTGTAAAAAAGAGCGTTCTGTGTCTCCATCGAGCTCGAACTGACTCATTAAAGGGGCTGTGATCGATACACTGTAGAGGAGGTCTCTGTAGACTGACAGAGCTATAATAGGAACACACACTCCTCAGCGCTTCAAAACAAAAGCAACAACACTCTCAGCATTTCTGAAAGATGATACTGTGTGTATGCTTTCAGATCAGAATATGAATACGCCAAACCCCTACTCTAAGATGGATGAAAGTGTTCACAATTTATGTAACTGTTCTGTAGTTGTAAGATACAGTGGTGGAAGATGTTCTCAATTTTGTTACTCAAGTAAAAATAGAAAATAAAAATGTACTACTTTAATACTTTTAAAGTATGATAGTAAACTAAATGTACTTAAAGAGTAAAAAGTAAAAGTATTTTTTGCAGATTTTGAGGTCTAATAAAGCTTAAAATGTAGTGATTTTGTTCAACAGAAACAATTGCAGTATTTTTTTTTCTATCTTTTTAATTGTATCTTTTTATTTACTCAGCAGGTCTCAAACAATAAAAAAATGATTTTATTTTTCAGTCCTGTTCAAAAATGTAGTTGAGTAGAAAATACACATACCTGCTCTCAAATGTAGTGAAGTAAAAGTAAAAAGTATCTACTTTAAAATGTAGTAAAGTACTGGTACCTAAAATACTTAAGTACATACTTAAGTATTTTAATACCTAAAATACTTAAATACAGTACTTAAGTATTTTAGGTACAGTAGAGAATTAACCCCATGACCACAGAACTAGAGCATCCTGGTGCTGATCTGGGTACTGCATCATTGTCACTGAGATTGCCTTGGGGAAAAGGGCTGAACAACTGTTGAAAAAAAATACACATTTCACACACATCAGTGTTAAACATTTCAAAATGAAATAAAGATTCAGTTCACAGTGCACATTTTACTTCTACCATTCATCTCAGAAAAGTTTAAAGGTCTATATTACTGAGCGAGCAGGTTTTATACATAATAAGACCATATGGAGAGGGACATTTAGTTTCATGCAGAGGACAAGGCTCAATAATAGCTTTTGCTGATGGTGGCTATTCAGATTGTGATTTTGTAGTAATTCAGCTTGCAGCCGTATTAGAGAAAAATGCTCTGAGTAATTCCTCTGATTAAATACAGCTGTTCCTGCATTTATAAAATATCATAAATTGAAACTTATAACTCTATCCATTTTTGTATTTTTAAAGGTCCTATATTAGGCAAAATGCATTCTTGTGAGCTTTAAGTCATGTTACAATGCTGTTACCTCTTTAAAAACAAACCTAGAGTATTTTGTTTTATCCAGACATGTTTGACTGTTTGTCTATATCGCCAGTGCTCTGTTCCTTCTGTTCCACCTTGTGATGTCATGAAGCGGTAGTTTTCATGTTAACAACTACCTTTTACCTTCTGTGTAGTCGAGACTGGAAGTTCCAGGTCAGAAATGGCCAAAAATATACTAGTGAATGTATATGAAGTTTAAAAACACAGTGGAGCACTTTCTGTATAGCCACATGACATCACAAGGTGGAACAGAGTGTTTACTGTTGAATGAGAAAATGACATTATAACATAGATAGAAAATAGCGTAATATCGCCATTTAAAGAAAGTCCATATGAATGCTCAAGTCAAACAAATAAATAGTGTAATGAACCAATAACATCTGTAGAAGTTAGTTATTCAACAATCCACAGCTCATATTGTATCGTTTTACTACAAAAATACCCCAAATCTCCCCATTTTAACAAAGAAAATTTACCCTTGATGAATACTAAGCCCCAAAATACATTGCAGCTTTCATATATTGAACAATAAGTCAATATAGTAATTATCGTGACAGGCATATCTACAGCTATTCTTATAAAATATCATAAACCGAAACATAGATTGCAACTCCATCCATTTTTTCTATTTTTAAGGAAAGCCCAAATGAATGCCTGTATGTGAGTATTGTCCCTGAGTGTTTTGGAGCAGAGCTGGGTGTGTGGTTTTGGCTGAGTGACTCTGTCTGCTGTAGATCCCATTGACACCTACACTGTTTTACCAATAATTGTCTCGGTGCTGCCTGACTGCACCAACCTGTTACATTCAGATGGCTGTGCAGTTATTGATGCTGTCTTCATAGAATCATTCTCTGCGGATATTGCTTCATTAACGCCCTCATTTCTTTTGTATACAGTGTAATTGTGAGGCAGGGCTGTGCAATTAATCGAATATTAATTGAGATTAAATCATATGCTTTGGTCGACTGCCAATCCTCTGTCAGTAAAAGCATGTGGTTTGGATGAGAGAAAGATAATAGGCTTTTTTTTGTGTTAAATGGCAATGATTAAAAGTCTGCATAATTGATTAAGGACATTCATGTTATGGTTTATTGTAATTTGTTTTAATAAGACAAAATAAACTATATTGCTTACCCCCATTATGAGGAAGACATTGATAAGGAAGGAGAGGGTTTAACAAAGGTTCTAAAGATTCAGTTCTTTATAGGATCGTAAGGGATTGATAATCCTCAAATATTATTCCAGACTGTGGTTTGTCCTCCCTACAATTTACAATATGATTTCTATCTTTTCCTTTTCTTGTTTTGCACAGTTCCAAATCACCACCTGTCCCGCAAGATTACTTTCCCATTTTGATGAGTTTCCTGATCTTTCTTGGATAACGGCAGGATAATTTAGGGGCATATTCATACCCCTCCTGTGGACAGGTCTGTGAATGTGACCCTGCCAGTGGATTCAGTAACAGTAGAAGTGGCAGGACACTTCAGACTCCTGCTGTTAAACCTTTCCTTCCTGCACCATCAGGAGCCATAATGAGATTCTTCTGCCAAAATGCCTTATTTGGCTCCGAGCACTAGTTCCTCCATGAAACACATTGTAATTGCCTTAGCTTTCCACAGCTGCTTCCACACAAATCAAAGACATGCTACCTTACTGCAGACAGTCATAAACATCATTGATTTGAAAACGCTTGTACTTGGCAAACATAATAAGAAACAATCCTATCAACTCACAAGCCTATAGTTGTAATAATGGTTTGTTGTCTCCTCCCTGCACACTTTGTCCCTTGTGGGCTCCTGTCACCTGGTTCAGTGTGTGTGTTGCAGAGCATTATGTCCCCCATGTGAGAGTGAATGGAGCGAGGTCTCTGTGCTCCAGGTGCATCATTAGAAATGTGCAGGAATGTAGGTGACGATCACTGCTGTGTACACCAGCCTGTCAAATACACACAGTAAAACACAGGAGAAAATGTCCCTAACATTTAACAATATCATCAAAATATTCAAAGTATGAAGCCAGAGACACTATAGGGACTATATCAAAAAAGCAACATAACACAAGGACATCTTCTAAAGCAATCTTTTGTCTTTATTTACTTCACAGTGCCTTAAACAATATAGTGCTCTTCATCCAAGTAAAAAAAATAAAATATCAAACATTTGAAATAGTGAAGATTTTTTTTTCCCCCAGGGGCCAAGCTACAGTAAAAGAATGTTAAACCACTGTAACACTCTCCAACACAGAATACAGTACATCCAAGAGGCATTACGACAAGTTGCATCACTGATCAGTGCTCCGGCGCTCGGTACAAACCCCCCATAAGCACACTCCATAGCACACTGCATGACTACGAAGGGCTGCGACTTTTATATCTCACTACAAATCCCACAATGCTTCTCTTCCTGTCTCTATGCTAAGCAAAACTATAAACTATGTTTATTTCTTGAAATTGATTTTGTCATAGTTGTTTTCACAATTGTATGTGATATATGCAAATGCACTGTGTGGCCTAAATGATGGCAATGAGCCATTTTGCAGTTTTGCGACTTGTTTTTGCCTCAACCTGCTGCATGCTTTGTTAGTAAATGTAGGTCAGCTCATTGTTCCACTGCTCCACTTATTGGGACATCATGACTGCTGAAAACAAGCATTAAAACTATAATTCTCTTTGCTTTTTCTTCACAAATGATATCTTTGTTTTCTGTTTTTTTTTTTTCTTTTTTTGTTTGTTTGTTTGTTTGTTTTTGACCATCTTTATATAATTCTGTCTGCAATCTGCAATAATCAGACTGCTGCATCAGTTTGCGTTTGTGTAATCCTCTCACGTTTCATCTGCTTTTTCATTGTCCTATATTTTTGGTAATGTCTTTGGTCATGAAAATGGCATCATATCTTGGGCCTGTTTTTGTGCTGTTTGCCTTAGTGAGATGCCAGGATTTAGAAGGAATAGAGCAAAAGGCAGATGGCAATAAACCAGCCAGATCTAAAAAGAAAGAGTGAAGCAAATGATCAGATGAAAGAGTGAGCTTATGTGCTTAATATTACATTTTCAAGTCATGGTTTGGTGATTTAAAAAAAAAGCCAAGGTCAAAGGATCAAGGAAGCTATTACTCAGTGCATTATTGTATTTTTGATATGGTTCTGCACCATTGCCAGAAGGTCTAACATGGTTCAGTTAAGGGACATGTTTTTTACTATTGCGGGTGGTCACTATCCATTTGTTTCAGAGTGATGGAAAAATTTGCATAGTTGCCATGGTAATTAAGAATTCAGCATCAAATATTTAAGCTTTTGAATGGTAAATACAGCATCAGCAGGAAGATGAAACTCATGAATAACTTTATAATTGCATTTTTATTGAGTCAATAATCCATACAGGCTTATCAAAAATTCAAGGTGTCACATTTGAGCATTTAGCAAAAAATAAAATAAATAACACCGAAAGCCATGCACCTACAGTTAAGGTGCTACAGGGATTTAACATTGCAAAATTTCTCTGTGGACTCTGTATAAAACTGAACAAAAATAATTCTGAAACGTCACATTCCAACACCTGGTCTGATGATGTGCTGTAGCTGAATCCACCTGTGTAAGCCACCTGTATGTCTAAATATGAGTTCAGAATGGTTCTCTGTGGGTTGTCCTTGGAAACAGAGGATGTTTTTAGCAGAGGCTGCCCACTCTGCAGCAGCACACTGTCTGCACCAATGTGACCTGACAGCAGCGAGGAGACTGTCTTTTAGCAACTTGGGAGTTATAATTAGCCCAGTGTGTCTTTAATCAGTGTGCAATGTCATGAGGAATATTAGGAGGGCAATATAACATACAGCAGGGAGGATTCAGGTTTTAAATGAAAAGTGTATGTAACTTTTTACAGTGTCCACGACCTACTTTCTTTAATGCATGTTTTTCAAGGTGTTGATGAGCAGTAAAAACACAAGTGAATAAATATGAAGTAAATGAATGTTGCAGACAGACATCCCAGAAAAGTTTCATATGTGCATCTTTAATATACCCTGAACCTAAAAGAAAGGGATTGGGTGTGGAAACTACATTGTAAACAGTATAGGTTTGCATTGCAGTAGTTCCAGCCAGTCACTCTCACATACAGTCAGTCAAGTCATCACTTTATCTACCAGATGAATGGGTTTGAATAGTTGGTGGAGACATTAAATTACATCACGGGTTGGGTAATTGAACCCACAACCTATTTGTTCAGACTGTGGCGGTAACTCTCCCACACTGCAACCTTAGCTCGAATCCATATAGTCATTTGGGAAAGCTTTATTTTTAATAGAGATGCTTTGTGATGTCTATCTGAGATTTGTGATCAATACTCATCAAGCTGTTCCAGTGAGGTGCATCAGTATGTGGCATTTAGACTGACATGGTAACAGACTTGTTTATATCTTTACAAACATTAAAATCACTCTGACAGACTGATGTATTTATTGTCAGAAGCTGTGTGGACACTCACAGTCCACAACCGTGCTGTGGTCCAAGACAAGAAAAATATCTGATGAAGGCTTTTTTTGCCGAAACGTTATTTGTTAATAAATAAGCTTTTGGACATCGGCCAACCGAGTGTGCCATGCATTTTTTCACCCTGGTCTGACTGCTCCTTGCATCTGCACCCCTACAAGAATTTTGGTGTGCGTTTTCTGTTTCTTTAGAAGCTGTGTGGAACCAATATCTTTTACACCAAACATAATTGAGAACTATTCAAACAAATTAACTTCACCAAAATAGACAGTGTCACATCAGTGCCCAAATTAGCTTAATTAGACCCAATAATCATCTACAGACCGATTTCAGGAACAGCTTGTCCCAAGTTGTCTGTGTTTTGTATGCAACTGTAATACATCCCATTAGTTTGTGACGGCTCAGTCATTTGCATGGTGGTGGATTTCAACAGGATACATTATGTTTCCTGCCCCGACAACACTCCCATAGTTCAGAGTCTGCTAATGAGGCCATTTGTCTTGTGACGCCTGGGAGAACGTGCTTATCATCGCATTACCTCTTAAGCTTAGTGTGGCCTCGAATGAAGAGAGCTGACATCAATATTCTTCATATTGGGGAAAAGTTCTTTAAGGGTTAGAGTGTGTCAAATGACTGAAGGGTGTCTCCAGGATGACTGGTTGGATTCAGACACACATTAAAGGTCCTGTAATATGTTAAATTGACACTTGTAAACTTTAAGCCATTTTAAAATGTTGTTAATGCATCAAAAACATACCCCGCCCGAGTTGTGTTTTGTTTCATTGTCATACACGTGTTTAAGTAGCCCTTTATTATTAGACTGTCTACATCTCAAAGCTCAAAATGCTCTGTTCCATCTTGTGTTCAGTAGAGATGGGCAATTCCAAATGATTATAGTGAAGGTGTATGGAGTTTAAAGAGTGGAGCACTTCCTGTTTTACCACAACATCACAATGTGGAACAGAGTGTTTTCAGTTTGAGATTAGAACTCAGTCTAAATATGCAGGATTTTTGTGTTAAATGTGTGAATTAAACAAAGCACAACTCCATGTAAGTTTGTGGTGTAGAAAATAGTGCAATATAGGTCATTTCAAGGATACACATGTAAAATCAACTTCAAGAGCTTTTAGTTACACAAATTAAGCTTGAAGCTTTGACCAGATTTTGCATGAAATCTAAGAATATAATATGAAGTTTAACCTTCAAGTGAAAAATGCTGACACTGAAAGAAGGAAATGCAAAAGAAGGTATTTCGTTGCCAGTGGAAACAATTATTTCTTTTTGCTGGTTTATTGTTACTTTCCAGCAGGTGGCTAGTATGGAGAGGTTAGTGTGAGAAACTAATGAATACTTTCTGTTGTGGATCAGGTGGTAAAGGATATTTTTAGAGGACACCGCACAGCTCCATGTTTCTCATTAAAAAGAAAGCCAGAATTTCTTCTGGTATAAGGCATTTGTCACTCATATTTTATCAGAAATTGGTGATGAGGGTGATTTGACGAAGTCAAAGATACCGGCGTGGGTGCAGACCAAACTGACTGAGGGTGCATTTGACTTTCAAAGGGACAGGTGCAAACATAATACACTTTCATGAATTATGTTAGGTGCCTGAAATGAGGGGGTGCATGAGTGAGGTTACAATGCACCCTTTTCAGGGCTGCACTGATACTGATATTGAATATCTATGCCAATCCAGGAAAATTGGCTGGATTCGGTATTGGTTCCACAATATCAGTTTAGCTAAAATCCTGTTTGGACTCTTTACTGGCCTAGGACGTCTCTTGATGTTTGAACTTTAATTCATACAGTGCTGTTCAGTAGTTACTTGCAGGATACACATTACAAAATAGCTCTGACTGTTAAGTAAACTGTGTTGGTTTGAGAGAAAAAAAAGACAATTTCAGTCCCTAAACTGGCATCAGTTAATACCGGATATTTGCAGATACTTAAAGCCATAGTATCGATATCGGTATTGGAAGTGAAAAACTGGATCGTGCATCCCTAATCCTTTTGCACCCCTGTAGACCTGAGCTTGTGTTATGCTTAGATTATGTAAAGCTGTTGGAATCTGAAATGGCTGAATAAACCACACGCTTAACCTTTCAATGAAATTAAAATTGCGTTTGTTCATAGCCTTATCATCCTAGCCAGTTCTGGTTCTTTTTGTTCACTTATTACTGTGCTTTAGAAGCCCTCCAGTTTAAGCACAGGTCAGACGTGAGATAAAAGTTACTCAAGTGTGTCGTAATACAAGAAAAGGCCAGATACTTCCACTGCACATTTCACCCTGAAGCAGCAGCGTAAATCAGATGTCAGTGATTTTGGCTTTAGTCTTCTCCATCCTTCTCAATCTGACTCACAGCTCGCTCCTTAATAGTGCCATTGGAGACACGCGCTGTACAGATCTGTCATCCACACCCACCCAGCTGGCATCAAAGCAGTGTGCAGGGTGAACTGTTGGCAGGACGGGCCCACAGCAGAAGGCAGGGTGGGGTGCATGGAGGGGTGCAGGGGTGTGGGGTGCATGGGTGCAGCAGGTGTAGTGGTTGTGAGCATCCTGTTCTCCTCCTTTCCCTGTGGTAACATGGCTGAGTGAGCCCCCAGCAATCTCATTCTGGCATCCCATTTCAGGTTAGGCTTGTCATGATAAATACTATATCAACTTATCGTTCAATACATGGTATTGGTATGGTATATTTTTTGGAGGGTAATTTTTATCATGGGCACTTTTTCTTTACACTGGTAGGAAACCTTTTTTGTCTCTGTTATGTTAATTGGAAATGTAGATGTAAACCTATCATGATAATTTCTGTATCGACTTACCATTTATTCATTCATTCATTCATTCATATGCTAGCTCGAATAATATGTTTTGGCTCTCAGTATTTATTGTGTGTACAATTTCTTACAGTAGTGGGAAGATTTTTGCCATTTTCATGAAATACAATAAAAAATGAGCTCTAGACTGTTAAATAAATAACTTCCATAGCCAATTGTTCATTCATTCTGCCATGTATTTGTTGTAGCTCAGGCCTTTTAATGACACAGTGTATTTAAAAATAGGTTTACAGTGCATTCATTATCTTGCTTTGTGTCAGTAGCATAAAGTAGTTTCAATATTCTTGTTCGCACTATATCATCCTTTACAATTTGTTATGATGACAGGCCTGTGTAGAAGGTACTGTGACTCATAGTTACAGACTAGATAGATACAGACTAACTACTTAACTATTGCATTATGTCATTTATTTATTGCAGTAACAATATTGTACATTTAAAATACTTTTGTGGATAATTCTGCTTTATGGTTTGGTTTCAGAATTATTGTTTATCAAACATATTTACTTCAGCAATATATCGCACTTCAATATTACTTATCAAGACAACTAGGTGTGAACCCTGCTCAAAGTGGTGCATGTTGTCGTGTTGTTGAAAGAACATTTCACTCTCGGTGCTTATAATGTGTGTTGTGGTGTGATTAGTGAGCAGATGAGCCAGTAGCACTGATTGAATTGAGCTCCAGAGTGAATGAATTATGACTATGTCAGACAGTTCATTTTATTGTGTTATCAAGATCAATGAAGTGAATTTGAATATAATCCTAACCAGATAATGCATATTAGTAGAGTGCATATAAAGAATAAAGAGTATTGTTTCAATAAATAAATACAAACAAATATTTGCTTAAAATTAAATACTATTACATTACATTTTTTGAACAACAGCACTGTGTTAATAGGCCTGACATGATAACAAATTTTGGGATCCATTATATTGCTGAAGAAAATATAGTTAAAATATACATTATAATCTTGAAACAAATTTATACCACTTCACAGTAATATTATAATATTATTTATTCAACCCTCTACAGGTCAAATCTTGTTGTAACAAACAAACAAACAAACAAACAAAAGTTCCCAACAGTTACAAAGAAAAAGTACCCACGATAAATATTGACCCCCAAAAATTATTGGCTAACATATATTGAACTATAAGTTGATAATATTTATTGACAGGCCTATAGGTAAACCCGTCCTGCAGTACAGAGCAGGTAATCTCAAGTTTTTACTGATTATTAATTAGTCCATTATTTAAAGGTGTAACTTTTCTGGTGGAGGGTCCACCATGCTTGTCTCCATGGTGATGTTATTATTTTGCCTGGGATGTTCCACAATAAGGCATTAAACAAATTTAACAACTTGTACTTATTCAATTGCATTTGGTTTTATTTCTCAAAATTACTGCAAAAACATGCATTATTTCTACGAGAGGGCCCACTTCTCCACTTATCTGACTTGTAACTTAGTCTGGTAATGTGGCGTGCTTGTCTCCATGGAGATAGTTAAATTTACATGCCATACTGTAGAACATTCCAGGAAAAAATAAAAACATATCTGAAGTCAAACAGGTGGCGAACCTTATACTAGAAATGTGACACAGTGCACCTTTAAAGTAGACAAAATGGAAATGAAATTCACCATGATTATATGTTGCATGTTTGTAATACTGTATTTGACATCTTCCATAACACCGCCTGTTCTTACTGTCTTCCATTTCAGTAAAGTATTATTATTACTTTGTCATTCATGGCCCCTGTAGCTTTTACTGTTCATATCTAACAACTCCACATTCCTCTGTCACTCCCTTCCAGCTGCCCCCCCCCCCAACCTCTACGAGCGCACCGCTTTAAAAGCTCTCCTAATTAAAACAGAAAGTCACTCTTGGCAGATGGCATGCGGTGGCTGGGTAGTTATTGCCAAGCGAACCATGGCCCCTGTAGACCTTCAATGAAATGAGGAGCGCAGTTCATGACGGTGAGAAGATACCGCCACAGTGCAGGCATCTCTGTCCCACGCAAGGACTGTCACAAGCAGCACTCAGCACTCAAGTTTGTTTTCTAAATTTATCATGGCACATTCATTTCTTATATATAGTATATTAATAAAATAATACAGGTCCATTTATTGCAGACTAAATAAAAAGATTAATACATTATAATGACATTAAAGGAAGAAACTCAAATGTTAATTAGACCATAGTGTTATATTACACTATCAACCATAGGGCCAAGTTACATATTAGATCTGTGGTCTTAAACTATTTTAAATGTGCGACAAAAAATGCAAAATCACAGACACGTGGAGAATCTTATGAAATTTAAAATCTCACAAAGACTTCTACACAGTTGTGAGCATGATCATGTCTGTTGTTTCCTGTCTACAGTAACACCACTCACATTGAGACTCTTAAGTGTTCAAAAGATCAGAGCACTGCATTCCTAGTTTAGATACAAGTGAGAACTCTGTTATTGTTATTTGTGAAATGTGTGCAATACTTCTTTTAATGCATTGAAGCCTGGCAGTAAAGTACACAGGAAGTAGATTGACTATCGCTAAACTGCAGCTTCACCCCGATCTGCCCACTGCGTGGCTGTAAACAGATACACGTGAGGAACTACTCTGGCCTTTTTACTTTTAAAGAAGTTATATTCAATCTGGATTAATAGTGCCGTTTTGTGAACTAGGTGTCATTAGTTGCAGAGGACAAATTAAATGGATAATGTGGATGAGATGCTGCAGTTTATATTCATATATCATAGTTACAACTTCACGAGAGGTGAGTAATAATTATTTTAGCAATTTCCTGAGTTTGTGTTTTGCGCCTCTGTGACTGTCACTCCTCTGACCCTGACGCTCTGTTTTATTGGCAGTTTCCGTAGCATTGCTGATGTTTATTGGTTACGATATATGACAGAGCAGATCAGAGTCACACTGACACTACACACGAGGAGCACAGCGGCTTCAAAATGGGGAGAGGCAAATCAGCCAAAGCCAAAATTGAGCAAATTCTCCTGTAGTGTCTGGCGACCCTAACTTTCCTGAATTTTATTAATTTTTTCACAATGCATAATTGCACAGAAACATATAGAAAGTTATGTTTGAAAAGATAAAAAATTGTGTTTCCCTTTTTCAATTTGTGACAAACTGATAGTGATGCCAAGATATGCCTTTGAAACTCTTTAGCCTTGGGTTGTTTGCTGCACCACCTACATCTGTGATAAATGCCACTGAAAATACATCTGTCTGTGCGTGCACTTGAAGGAAACTGGGAGAAATGTGTTTTAGTCTTTGAATGCTTCACTAATGACTTTCTACACTGGAGGGAGTGGTGGTTAAAAGGATGTCAGAATCTGCACTGACCCATAATCATCTGTCTGCACCCTGTACTAAGACACGTTATGCCCCCGACGGAGACGCAAATGGCACTTAAGTGGTGCTCAAACTTCTTTCTGTGATCTTTGATAAACAGCTACGTGCTTATTAGAAAGACTGGGCTTTGGAGAGGAGATTTAAAGGTCCTATATTACACAAAAATTGACTCTTGTGAGCTTTAAGCCATATTAGAATGCTGTTACCTCATCAAAAACTACTCGGAGTTGTGTTTTGTTTCTTTCACACATTTGAGTAACCCTTTATTATTCTGTCTTCAAGTTACCTGCTACCTTTTACTTTTTGTTCAGTAGAGACTGGCAATTCCAGGGCTGAATTATCCAAATGATTATACTGAATCGAATTTAAAAATGCAGTGGCGCACTTCCTGTATAATCACATGACATGACAAGGTGGAACAGAGAGTTTTTTGTTTGATAGAAGTACTCAGCCTAAATATGTAGGATTTGTGTGATGAGCAATTTAGATAACTTTAATGTCACTTGATGGAACATTTCAGGCAACAGATTAGCATATCTATGGTTCCAGGCCCAAACCTGAGAAGTTGTAGTGTACCTTTTAAGACTTAAATTGTGTTTGTATGAGTTAACTTTTAGTTTGTGGTTAAATTTGTCTCATTTAGAACTCTATTGTGCTAGTTACTGTCCTATTTTTCAACCCTTAATCCTGTGTGTACACTGGTTTAAACTTTTTCAATTGTATCTGTGGATTAGATTTTCCTTTTGGACTTGTTTAATTATTCTAATGTACAATATGCACTATATGTTTAACATGACTCCTTCAGCCCTACATACTGTATATCTTGAGGTACTACTTGGTCTTGATTGCATTGAAGGGACTTTAGTGTATATTTGTTATTGGTACAAGGGCAGCTGCTGGACCCATTTATTCTTTAACACATTATAGAAACTATGATCATATCAGCGAACTGGGATAATGTTATTGCTTTGACTTTGGTACTTTGACACGAGAGGTAATTGCAAATGGAGGATTCAAAGAAGATTTAAAAGTGGAGACATGCCCTTTTTATCACAGGGGCAGCTTTTTGGCAAATTGTCCTGCGCTCCCTCTGCTGGACTGCCATAAAACACTGTATAATAATGTCAAAGGTGACTGTGGCTTCAATGGCAGAATTCACTTTCACTGTTGAGGGCAATGAAATAAGAACAAGCTGAATATATAGCTAAATGTATTCAATTAGACACCTCTGCTGTTTATAATGCAATTAGTTTTATGAATAATGAAATGTTTATCAAATACGTCAGTTGTCAAATGACAATATTTAGTTAGATTGTTTAGATTTGTCATTGAATTTAATTGAAAATTTCTAAAAATCTTACTTGAATGATTCTGAAATACACTGACCATACAGTGGAGAGTCCTTTATATTCTCAGAGCTATAGAGGTGCTTTCTTCCTGCATGACACTGAAGCTAAATGCACAGGCCTCAGTGTCGACATGTAACCCGCTTAAACAGTGATATGTGACAACAGCAGCAGGAGGACCAGCAGCCGTTAGCTGTGATTTATTAGCCTGTACTGCAGCTCCTCCAGGATCACAGCACTGACGAAATTGAATGGCTCTGACCTCTCTCTCTGCGTATAGTTTAAAATACTGCAAGCATGTGTTGACAATATCCAGAAAATATTTTTATACAGTTTGAAAAAAAAAATGTGTTCAAAGCATTTATTTTTTTAAACTTTTATTGACGATTTTAAATGGACTATATAGGATTTTTTTCCATGTTATAAGGTAAAATTTGTTTTGCCCCAGTAGAGAGCTATTGTAAAAGCTCTTACTAATAATGCCTTAGTTGCCTACAGTGCTTTTTCTAATGCACAAAGCTGCTTCACAGTTTTGGGCATTATTCATTCTCTCCACACTCAGTGTTGGTAAGATACTATTATAGCCACAGATGCCCTGGGGCAGACTGAGGAAAGCAAAGTTCCCAATCTGTGCTATAAGCCTCTCTGACCATCACGTTCACACAAGGCAAGGTGGGCAAGTGTCTTGCAGTGATTTATCCTTTGTGAACCAGGAAACAGGCTAAAACTCTGCTCTGTCCTATGAAAGTTATGAAATGCCCTTAAACTCATTGCAGTGAATAATCTGGATGCTAGGAACGCATGAGGAATGTGAGGAATAACTTTGAACCATCACAAACCATTTCAAATGAATTTGTTTTTCAGATATTAATAGGTAAAGTGTCTTTAGGAGGAGTGCTAGTTTTGTCCTGTAAATGTTTGAACCCTTGATCTCAATATCACTGTCTTTTTTATGGAAAACTAGAGAAGAGAGATTGGGGAATAGAACGTGCGGCTTCCAAGGGATTCATGGAAATAGCTGAAGTGGAGGTAATTAGTGAAGCATATCAGAGGAGATCGCTCTGAAGAGGCCTAGATGAGAAGTTTTATCTCTGGCGATTACGGGGACAATGGCTTGGATTCAGATAATGAAGCCAGTTTCGCTTCATCTAATTCAGTCCCTTTGTAAAGTGACCCCGACTCTTTCTGTGCCTTCAACTTCCTCTTCTCATGTTGTTATCACTTCCTCTTAACAGCCAGGAAGACATGCGCCCCAGCGGAGTTCGCCTGCTTCAACGGCCAGTGTGTCCCGGGACGCTGGAGGTGTGACGGCGAAGTGGAGTGTCCAGACGGATCTGATGAGGCTGAGGAGACATGCAGTAAGTGCCATGTTTTAAGTCAGATGCCCTTACAGATGAGACTCTTTATATGGGCTTAGATTTCCGCACAATGTAGAAATGACATGTGCAGCAATGTTGTGGAAGAGTTAGTTTGCATAACATGATCGTTTTTATTTGGAACCACAGTTGGTTGGTGATATTCTCCTATTTCATTTATCATTTTCATTTTCCACAATGTAATTTGGGAAGAACGCTGTAGTAAATCACCACAGAATTAAATAAATACATGAAATAAATATGAATGTCAGGCCAGAAACACACATCAGATACTTTCTGTTTGAACGCATTAGCATCTGGGACTCCAACCAGTCCAATTCTTGTCTATTTTTTTGCATGCATCATTCAGAGTGGAGAAATCTTTTCTCAGTGAAGTATTGGTAACATGTGTTCTTGTCAACTTTGTGAAGTAATGAAGTTAAGTTTTGATGATTTCATAGTGCACTAGCTGTTAAAATGTTCGCATTTTGTCTTGAGGCACACAAACCTCCAGCTCAAAAATACACAATTTGTAAATTTAAACTCTTGTTTCCACCACGGCTGCCACAGAGAGTCTGGTTGTTTCAAGCCTGATTAAGAGTACTGGCCTTTTGCCCATCACACCTGGGTACACTGTCATGCCTTCATCTACCTCCTTCCTGGTCTTGTGCAGAGCTTTATGCTAATGTGCTCCTTATCGGCGCTGTGGCAGTGGTGGAGAGTACAGCCTGTGTCCACCCACACACCCTGCGCTGGGTGCCGTCTGATGCTGTCTGATGCTGAGAGCCACAGAGGCCTCCATTACCTCTGTGCGGAGCCGTTAGTGCCCTGGATTTGTGACTGTTTTACTGTTAGCCTGTGTCTCGCTCGCCCACACCCTTCCTCATGGAAGTTATCACAGGTAACCTCACTGCAGACAAACAGATAAGACAAACAACATGCCTTTATCTAGTGTTATTACCTTTAGCAGTGAACCCATTTCATTGACTGCTTAAATTATTGAAAATGTCTGAACATCTAAATGGGTTTGCAAGTAAATCACAATTCAGAATATGATTCATTAATTACACTACAGATACATTAAACTTACATTACATTGCATAACATTATATACATTTTTATTGTTTTAAATGCAGTTACAACTTTCTTTAAAGGTTTACCATTTAACCTTTCTAGTGGAGGGTCCACCACCTGCTTATCTCCGTGGATGTTAAGTGAGTTAAATGTTATACTGTGGAACTTTCCAGGCAAAGCAATAATATCTCCATGGAGACAAGCAGATGAAAGACCATCCAAAGTTACATATGCACCTTTAATTTATCACTAAAAAATAACAAATTGAAAGCTATTAATTGTTTTGAAGGTTACAATTACTTCTAAACGTGATCATCCATTAAATTAAATATGAAAAATGATGTAAATAAACAATACAAAAGCCTCAGCCTCAGCCCCAAGCCTGTGTTAAGTAAATCAAAAGAGTTGTATCAATAGCATTAAGAAGGCATACACCGATCAAACTTTGATTACGATTTAGTGGTGAGACATGGCATGATTTATAAGACAAACACAGGTATCTTTGCTTGATTATGGTCATGGTTATGTGGGTCAGTTTTATGAATTATCATGCATAACGTGACAAAGCCTTTTATGTGACCTAGAGAAAGTGGAGTCTCCACAGAATCGCACACACAGATATTGAGAATCCAATTAAAGATCAATGAAGGAAGGATTCATCTCTTGGCTGCAGATTAGACAGAGAGAGATTTTGATCAGAGGAGTTGAAGCTATTTATATGGAAATTCAAACATGGCTTTTAACACCAGCTCAGAAAATGTTTTTAGGCAATTTCCCAAACAAGAATCTCTTAATCAATCTTAAGTATTCCAAGCTGCTAAAAATGTTGTACTCTTGTAAATAAAGTTAGATCAGACTCAGATCAAGGCTACATCTTGAGCATATTTTAAGAAGTTCTTAGTAATGCATTTCCTGATCTCTTGGTTAACCAGATGTAATGAAAATTTGTATATTTGCCCCTTTTCCCATTTTAAAATAATTTTTAATGGCAAAATTTAAATTTAAACAAAATTTGAGTGATGAGTCAACTGGGCTTGTATTTACAATTGGTCCTCTCAGAAAACGAGTAGCGTCATCAAAATAAACGAGACAAAAACAGCACAGGAACTTGTTATAATTTATAATTTAAGCAGCCACTTGTGTCCAAATGTTAGGAGGTGTGTTTTGATGAAAATGAGTGCATAACCTCCATGTTGTAAATGGATGTTTTGCTACAACAAGACATGGGTTCCAGTTTGTGCTTCTACTTTATAACATAATGATGTTCAATGCAAAGTTTAAATTATGTAAATCAGAGAGACTGGTGAGTACCACATGCACCACTGTTTAACATCTGCTAATTACATCCAGGCCATGTGCACCTTAATGCCTCACGCTCCACTTAAGCCTGTTAACCTAGCTGCACAGTCACACACATTGCCTTCAAGTGAATCTGGAAATTCTTTTGTACTTTCCCCTCATTTTTAAGTGGCTCTTTAAACAAACATGGACCCACATTTAGCTGTAGCTCCTGGACTGGCTTCTGCAGACATCAGTGCCACAATCTTTTCTGGCTCAATACACTGATTCCCAATTACACGCTGGAGTAGCGTTACACTGTCACATTAAGAATTTAAATGCAGGCCACACTAAGTTACTTGCGAGGGCTGAAAAATAAATGACTCTAGAGAAACATGTGAAATGCAGAGTTCTTGTATCAGATCTGGAGAAGTGGGGCACTGCAGCCAGCTGTGCCGTCAGCATCTCTGTGGAGGAACCACTCTGTCACACAAGAGTCAAAAGAAAGGAAATGTCAGCTACTTTCTGACAACATCTGCTGGTGTGAGCACAGGCAGCGAGCTTGTCCGCTCCCTCTTTGCTTTGTAATGTCTCCATATAATGTGGGCTATAATCCACCGAGACTGAGTGGGTGGCAGGGACCAACAATAAAGAACTGACAAGATGAATGCAAACAGTGAGTGAAAAATTGCACTTTGATACAGGACAGAAAGGCAGCCACAAGTCACAAACTACTATAGTGTTGTTCCAATTACAAGCCCGGGTAGAAACTTTCTTTAGACCACTATTTCTCTCTGAAACTTACTTGAACAGTAAATAGTGTGCCAACATTTGTACAGTATGTGACACATTTTTGATATTGAAGAACAAGCAATAAAGACCACAATGAAATATTATACTACTATTTTTTGGACACTATAATTAAATGCACAGTCCAAAATAATTAAGTATTCACATTCAAATGAACGAATGCCTAGTTTCTATACTAGTTTTTGTATAAATGAGTACCTGGGTAATGATTTTTGTTAACCATAGACTGTGATATCAATAAAATATCAGCAAATAAAATATCAACATTTGAAGAGCAACACTTCCTCACTCCTAATGTAAAGCATATTTTTAATTTATTGAATATTTTAAAATTGAGACACCTTCTCAGTTGCAATGATAACGTGGCATGGTTGATTAGAGTGGAGAGCCTTTGAGGCATGTCGTTGGCTGTTATATCCCTGGAAACGAGTGAAACATATGTCAGATTATCTTTGCCACTTTTACATCTCACACATTTGGATCAGTTCCAGGGTAAATGAGCTTGCTGACTTTTTGACTTGTACTGTTTCAGAGGGTGTCAAGGACAAATGATTTTTTAAATTAATTAGGATTTTAGGCAATTTATAAAACATAGTGAATATTAAAGCTGTATAATGTTTAATTGATTGGCTAGTGTAGTGTACACAGCTTCCTCAAAAAAGAACAATTATAGATATTCCTCTGAAGACACTTCTGATATGTTCCTCTAAAACCACTTTGCAGATAGTGAGCTTCACAGTCCACTGAGAATTTGTCTAATTATTCTGTCATATAGGCCTCCATCTATATTGGCTTTTTAATGAGGTGATGAGAAGATTGTACTGTACAGTTTTCAGCTTCAAAATCCAGATTTTATATTGATTTCATTTAGACTTTAGTTTCTTCTAATGCATTTTCCCTTTCTCATTTTTAGTATTCAGAAGCTATGAAATCTCCTTTTTGTGTATCTCGGATACCAGAAGATTCTCTCACTTAGTTGACAAGCAGCATGTGTGCTTGGCTGTAGTGAATCTATCATTTACAGCGCTGGACAGAGCCGCACTGAGCCAGACTAATGAAGCAGTGACTCACCACAGTCACTTTCTTCCACTCTGAGGCAGAAACAGCTCACAGCACTGACGTTAGTCTAACGTTTTTCTATTGTCATGCATGCACCTATCTGTGACTGGTTTGGGCTAAGTCTTCTTAATACTTGTGCAAATGAATTGTAAATTGCTCACAAACTGGTTTAGGAGGCTTAATTTATTGAAACGTGAATGAAATTATAAGTACAAGCTATAAGACAATTACTCACCACTATTGCTGTTGCAGGATTTGCAGAACCAACTGATAAGTTTGTTCACTAGTTTTTTCAGTAGTTCTAAAACTAAACTAAACATGACCCAACCTATCTAACATGGATCTAAATCATATAGAGATTTCAAGTTGTATCAGAAATTAACATGGTTAAAAAGGACAAAAGATTCAACACCAGTGAAGATAAATTGGTCAGTTGATAATCATAATCAGTGAGGTCACAATATAATTGTATAAACTATTTATTGTGACCATTTTAGAAGAAAAATGAAGTCAACTTACATAATCACTCTTTGTCTAGCTATTTATTTTATCATTCAGAAAGTTTTATTTAATTCTGTTTAATTTAATGAAATCACACACTTGAAGAATGGCAGTCTATAATGTCATGATTGTTGATGATGATTAATTGTGAAACTGGGACATTTCTTCCATCATTAATGTAAGGACTGTTATCAAGTCACCTTCCACCTTAAATCCTGAAGATCATTATTGTACTGTAGTCTCACTCGGGGAATTGTGAAATGCATAGTATATTTTCTTACATCATCAAAGTTTGCCTTTACCCATGGCTTAGAGAACTTTTTACCTATAAACACACTAACTTTGTAAAATCAGTTGCAAGTCTTTCACCAATGTTACACACTGAAATAAAGAAAACCATCTCTGTTGACCCCACCACTGCCAGGCTACGGTTTACACACATTTGTCCAGTTGATTTCTCAGTGATTTTCCTGAAAGGCCCTGTGTCCAGAGCAGAGCCTGACAGCAGTAACAAGGTCAAACCCTGTGCTCATATAAAAGTAAATCATTACTCTCTGACTGTGTTGGACCCAGGGCTGCACAGGTCTTGTAAAAGGGTATGAATTGAAAGCGGATCTCCTGCCAAAACGCCACAGCGGAGATGAATTCCCATTTTTCACTCTGGCGGTAAACAACCCGCCGGCCTCGACGGCAGTTTATCTGTGAGTAATTGGCTTTTATTGTGTCGTCTCCTCCTTGAGCACAAACCCATCACCTGTGTCTTTATAAAATCACTACTTAAATAGTCAATATCCATCTATGGTCTCTGCACTGCACGCTCAGGTTTGGAGTTCTGTTCAAAGGGAGAGGGACCTACCATTTCCTCAATCAATTTACATTCGGAGCCAGTTCCTCTGCTGTCATCCGCCATCTTTTCACTCACTGTGGAAGGCTTTGATATATCTGAAGGAGAATTCTTTCACTGTCCCTCAGCAGATTTTTCCTGTGCACTATCCAGAGGGGCTGTTTTGTGTTTTTTTTTATTTTTTTCAGCCATCTCTAAGACGTATATAACTTTTAAAACTTTATTTGACTAAACAGAAAATGTACAAAAAAGTTATTTTTTGATGGAATAAAGTGAACATTGATTTGGTCCATCAATGTACCGTGACTGAAGTATTACCTGACAAGCCAGAACCACATGCTTTGACAAAACTTTACAAAGACGAGTGGATCTGGAGCCGTGTCCTGCCTCCTGGATTTCAGTGGGTGTGATTGACAACTAAACTAACCCATCAGAAGACTCCATTTGCATCAAACGCAAACTTGGCTGCTTACATGTAAAAAAGAGGAAAAAACATAAAGTACTGAGAAACTGATTTTTGCAGAATCAACAGTCGACGCACCAAACTATTATTTATCTCATGTAAAAGGGGACAACACAGGGTGAAAATCCTCCACCCTAACTTGAGACTATCCAACCACAGCTGGTAAGGCTGGTCAAACAACAGACAAACTTGAGTAGGCGATAGGTGAAGTGTCTTGTCCAAGAACACAAAGTCATTGGTTCAAAGTTGGAATTTAACTACTCATACTAACATTAATTACTATTCCTCTTAACCTCCTTTGCTTTGACTACCACATAATGTTTAGTTGTGTTCCATGTTAACAAAACAGTAATTAAAATTCTAAGGACTTGCTTTGTTCGCCACAAGTTGCTGTCTGTTCAATTGTTTGTGTGGATTTTGCTTTGACAAGACAAATCAAAGACAAAGTATACCTACCTGAAATAACAATGTTGTAACAATAAAACCACAAACCATAATTTAGCTTTGGTTGTGCTTTGTCAGTGGCCTTTTCTGGGCCTAGTGTAGCTTTCTGTTTGCTTTTTGCAGCCTCAGCTAGTTGTCTCTCTCTCTCTCTCTCTCTCTCTCTCTCTATTTCTATTTCTCTCTCTCTCTCTCTCTATTTCTATTTCTCTCTCTCTCTATTTCTCTCTCTCTCTCTGCTCCCTCTCCAAGTGGGCACTCTAGTCCACCCTCTCCCTGACCTCCTCATGCTGCAGGGATAGGCACATGTCCGGACTGAAGATGGGCATCATGGTTTACTTCACCTACCCCCTTTTTCCTTCCAAGTTAAATAGTCTCTTCCCTCATTAATTCTCACTGGTTTCCTGTGCTATTTGTAGTATGTTGTTTGTTTGTTTGTTTGGAATAGCTATTTACTATGGCCATAGTCTTAATTTTTCATCATTGTGAAACCCATGGATAGCTTCAGTACTTTAATGGCATATCCTTAGCTAGTAGTGAAGTGAGAGCCAATGTATACTATATGTCTATAATATTCTGAGAGATTATATTTTCATACCTTTTCACGCCTGTTACGGTGAACATCCTTAGCCGATATAATAGTTTCTGAGCACCAGGAAGAAAGGACACTTACTGGATTACTGGAGTTTGACTGACTTATATCAACTTGTTTTCAGTCTGTCATTAAATTAACTATAACAAATCAGTTTATTAAAACAAGTAAACTCAATCAATAATTGTTTTCAGTAATATATTAACAGTGTAAACACACAGGAAAAAATATTCAAAGTACTCTGTTGACACACACTTTAAGCACAGTTAAAACAGTGCTCTATTTTTTTACGGCAGTCCAACAAACAAATTAATTAAAATGGAAGCACAATGAATTGATTTTAAGAACACAACATGGAATTATCTATCATAACTCTTTACGGTTACGCATTAAGAGAAATCCACAGTGCAGCTTCACGCCTTCCTCCAATAATTAATTATAGTGATAGAGTAAGGTCTGATTGGTGTGAAACAAATGAGGTTCCTTATCTTAGAATTAGATGTATAATTTAATTTAAACATAAATTACCTTACCATTTAAAGTGCAAAAACATGGTTCAAATGCTAATTACAGTACTGAATTTCTACTGGCGACTGTTGTGTTTACACTGACATAGCTGACTGACTGAGTTTTAGTTACAGTCATAAAAATACACTTGTAATGAAACATGTCTTCACTGCTAACAATAACCCGCACATTCTGTAATTCCCGTATATAAGCCATTTGAAAATTGAATATAACGCTCATGTTAACGCAGCCGTGAGATTTCTTTGAACATCACACGTTGACAATATTTGCGAATTATATTTCACTGGTTGTGCTTTTCTTATTGGCTGCTTTGGGGTGTGCTAGAAGCTGAGATGTATAATTAACAACATGCCTCATAATAATAAAAAATAATCTAGATCAAACCCACATTGTGCCAACTCGAGCAGATTGGCATGACATGGAGCGAGAGGGGGCGGTGAGTATTTGTTATATTTCACAATGTTTCTTCATCTCCAGCCCAGACAGTAAAATCAATAGGGCAGGAGTTGTGGGTGAGTTTTAACCTCGTCTTGGGTGCAATTGGATGTCTAGCGATGCCACCCTTGTTCCTGTTATGTTGGGCCATAGACCTCCACTGTAATCTCACTCTCGATATGATTTGTTTCGACAGGCAAACAGACATGCCCCCCGGAGAAGTTTGACTGTGGGGGCGCCACCAACAAGTGCGTGTCCCTGTCCTGGAGGTGTGACGGAGAGAAGGACTGTGAGAATGGAGCCGACGAAGAGGACTGTGCAGCTGGTGAGCATTTAAAAGTGAAAACTGAGTATAAGTGAAAACAAAGAACAACAATGTACTGCTATTCCAGAAAGGATGTCAAGGCCAACTGGCACATAATACTGGTGCTTTTCAGATTCTTGAATGTGATTATAGCATATTCCCAGATATGAGAGTCAGTTTTTCCTATTGATACTCATAGCTATAAGCACTGCTCTATCTGGGGCTTGTTAGACTTTAATCTGAGCTGTATTTGAACACAATCTGACCTGAAAGCACTGATTTAGCTAGAATAACAACAAGTGATCTGATCTGTGCTGTTAAACATCTCTTACACATGAAATTACAGTCACAAGCTCGCTATCCAACAGTATCCCTCTCACCTTGTTGCTGAAAATGAGACACCTATTTTGTATATTTTTCTTGAGTTTTCAGATAATTTACAACGTTTTACTAATATGTGCATTGTGTTACCATGGTAACTGATGAACCGTCCATGAGATACAGATATACATGTAATGCACCTCCAATGTGAGGCCATTGAAAACTATCAATCCATGGGTTTCAGTTTCCTGTTTATCGGTTTACATTTTGAGGACTTTTGGCCATTCAAAAGATGTAGTGTTTTGTTTTAAATGGTTACTTGCTATGGAAACGGTGCAAATTTTTCATCACTCTCTAACCCGGGATGGTATTATCATAGGAAATAGCTGCAACGTATATTCATAAGTATATTCGTAAGTATATTCATAAGTATATTCATATTCACCTAATAATTCCTGTTAGTGACTACTAGACCCTAGAAGTTGCTGTATGATAGTAACATTAAGCATTTTAACAATATAATTTTTTTTTTGATTTGTAGATACTAGTCTATATCAAAATATTGAACAGTTATCAATACTGGCATATACGTATAAGAGCACAAAATAATAAAAAAACAACAACTTTATGTTAAAAATTCAGAAAGAAAAATGAAAAAAATCATGACAGGCCATTCACTAAACCAGTCAGTTTTGAAAAAAAAAAGAAGAAAAAAGCAACCTTATCTCTAATTGATCATTTTATAACCATAAAGAGCCAGTGAGACAGAGTAGTTTGAAGTGAATTCAACTGAAGCTTGTGGAGCGATACCCAGAGCTCTGTGATATTTAATTTGTCATTTCAGTTATGATTGAGCCTTTGTCACTGAAGTCCTCACAACTCTCAAAAATGACATCACCTCCCACTTAGCCAATCAGACGTGTTTGTGATGGCTCCCCCACCCCCACAGCCTGAAGGGACTATCCTTGCCCTACTTCTGAAGTGCCATGAAGAATTGGCTTCTCCTTCTCCATTGCTCCCTCGCCTCCTCGTGTTAAAGAAAAGTGATTGATGCTTAAAGAAGGGTGTGGTATTTGTGTTTCTTGTTTGAGTAATGTACAAAAAACAGAAACACGTGGTAGAAAATTCACTAGAGAAAACATATCCTCTTACTATTATTTTAATTCAAATAATGTTTTTTTTTTTTTCTTGTTTGCTCCCCCGCAGTTGTTTACATATGTGTGGGAGGAAGTAAAGTCTGGCCTTTCATTTATATATTGCACGTTTCGCCAAAGCATGAAAAATCGCATGCAGTTCAAAATGTACATTACCCTTTTTCACGCTTTATTTCGTCCTACTATAAGATCTTTAGAGGCTGCAAAGTGGCCCGTCAATTCCTGCCTTACTCAAAGTAGCCCCACACACATGCCATGCAAGTGGTAGTGATTCATCGACTTTAGATCTAATGCCTTCTTAGCTTAGATGGCTTTTTACTGTGCTGCCCATTGAGATGCAGTCTAGCCTGTGCTAATCCTTTTCTTCATTCTAATGTCTGTATTGATGCAGCAGCTGTAAGCCTCTCTAGTGGTGACAGGGGGCAGGCATGAGGCAGCCCCCCTTCCTTACACCCCAGCCACACAAAATACTTAGCGAAGAAGATTAAAACTAGTCTCAATTGCTTTTGTTTTTTTTTTACGTAGAGATATAAAGCTCCATAGCTTTAAACTATTCATGAATGTAATGATCTTCTCATGCTCTCTTATTGTATCTCCTCCACCACTCTTAGGTAGCTTACACACTCACACACACACACATGCGCGCGCGCACACACATACACCCTCACATATACAGAGAGAACCATCCTGAACCACCCTAAATGCATCAGGAGGCATTATGTACAGTACTTACTCTGAACAGAGGAGAGACAGATATAATCTGTAGTCTAAGTGCCACTCAGGATGCTTTAAACCAGGGATGGATAACAAAGCTTATGTCAGTGACAAGCTGTCTCAGAATATCGCTGCTATTGCTAAACAGGTGTCTCCAAATGTGACTTTTAGTTATTTAACATGTTTCTTTCGTCAGCGTCTTCTTGGCACCTTAATATCAGAACCTGCCTTCTGTCTTCTGTAGCAGAGGTATTTCAGTGTATATAACTCCTGCCTAGCCCGCACAAATCCTTTGGCGGTTTGCGACTATGCACAGCTTTAGGACAGCTTTCTCAAACTGCAAAGCAAAGTAGGGTGGGCTCCTATCGCACAGTCAACACGCCCTCAACTCAAAGTGTATTAGAGAAACAAGTTTTGTCTTGTTTAAGTTAAGTAACACCCTTTTTATTTTGTATTTGAAAACAATAAATAACCACAATCCACTGCACTGGTTTGTGGTCATGTGATTATGGTTAATTAAAGGGGCTGTACCTTAAATAGATGTCCAGTTATTCCTCACTTTCCTAATGTATCCCAACCATCCTGATGATTCACAGGGATGAATGCCTTTGAGTTACTCTGATGATTTTACAGTGCCGTCACTGGAAAGGCTAATGCAAATTATCATGCTAACAGAAGATTTCCTGGTTCCCAGATGATAAAACTTTTCCTAGACAGCATAAAGACAAAATATTGTTTGGCCAGATAAATTTCCCCATAAAATGTGTTGATTTTTGAATAATCCTATAGAAAGGCCTCAATTCAGTAACAGCTCTTCATATTCACAGCCATGTGTGGAGCTTCAATTTGTGCATGAGAGAGACGAGGGGGCAGGTGTGTGTTACCAGAGGAGCACTATTATAAATGCAGTGACAAATCCAACTGCACTGTATGCACTGTGGGTTTTGGGTGGTATTTCAGACATTCTTGTGTGGGTTGGGTCACTAGAAGTTGGCTGTAGCATAAAGAATAACGCTTTTTGTGACCAAGTGAACTAGTTTTTCATAAGCTGTGGCCTCTACTAGTAGTGTTTGAAAAACTAGAGGATCCGGTTGTAAACTGGAAGCAAAACAATTTGTAGGAACGGTTGGAGGAGGTGGGCCAGAGTACGGCACGGTTATTCATGTATGCACACACGCACGGCTTCACTGCATGAGCCTTAGGTGCACTGATGTTACTCATAAGAGGTAAACACAAAATAAAGTCCACTCCAAAACGGCAAATTCACACTTACCTTTGGTAAAGACTGTGGAAAGCGACAGAGGTTTTGCAGCCAGTCTCCTCCAGCTGTCCTCACTCCTCACTGTTATTATAGCCATAAACTCAGGAGGAAGTATCGCAGCAGGGCTCATATTGGTCTCACTATTTAACAGATATTTCATGCCGCTGGACTTCTTTTCTCTGCTAAAACCAATAGCTCTGCAGGTGTTGGGGCAGGTAATTACACAGTAACTAGAGATTACTGGAGGTCCCTCAGTAATGAGAACTACCCCGGGGTCACAGCAAATTATTTCACCCCACAGTGGGAACTTCAGTCGCATGCTTTGACTGTTGAAGACAGAAGAGAGGCACTTCACTGACACTGTTGCAGAACACTTCATGAAAGTACCCAGAGAGTGGGACATCGAACATAAAGTTGTCTCACTGACAGTTGTTATGGTTTGCAATAAAATAACAAACAAACATTTGCACAAAGCAAGCCTATCCATTTTTCTATCTTGACAAGAATATTAAATTGATGATTCAAGGGACAAAAATGTTCTATTAATTTGCAATTAATCGTGAGTTAACAATGACATTCATGAGATTTATCATGATTAAATATTACAGACACTATTACACTATTACAGACACTACTATATTTCAAAACAGCAGACATTTTCACTTTTAGTCCAAGACTTTGAAAAGAATGAACTGAAATGCGGGTTTGAAAAAAGTGCCTGAAGAACAATAGCAACTGCAACACAATGATAGAGTAATTAGTGTCTAGTAGTAAACACTTAAAGTGGATGTGTCTGTAAGAGCTGCAGACTGGAGCCTTCAGATCTCTCACATTGGCAGTCAGGGCGCGTGGAGCGAGGGAGGAGCGCAGGAAATTACCAGTTGGTTTGAATGAGACTTGGTGCGTTAGTTGCGGGCTTGCTGCTGGCACCGGGGCAGGGGAGCACACTTCAAAGCAGCGGATAACACAGCTGTATGTTTGGGTAAAAGGAGAGGAAAGGCAAACCAATGATAAAGGCTGCAGCAGTGGCTCAGCAGTCCTGTGTGCAGTCCCCTATGGGGTCAGTGAGATACGGAGAGCACTTGAAACTTACATTTTACTGTACAATAAAAGAAAACTACAGTATATAGTTGGAGCTATAGAAGAGCAAGTTTTAAAAGAAACAGAAACAATTCACCCAAAATAACCAATACAGCAGGCAGATTGTTATAGTAGCTATAGCAGTCCTTACACTCTGCTTAATTACCTGACCGACAAGCTAATAGTTCCAACTAAATATGTAAAATGTTTACCCGTAGTGCATACATTTGAACTTTTTTAAATAATACAATAGGAATGAAGGCCTTTATGTTTGATTTGACCAAAAGGTGGTTTCACACTCCTCGAATAACATAAAAAAAATGATCATTTCATTATCATTATCATTAATTAGTTTTTAGCTAGTCCATCTGTCAGCAGTAAAACGGTAAAGCCTGATAAGTTGCTTAAAGGTACACTATGTAGCTTTTCTGTAAGCTTGTCTCTATTGAAACATTATTGCTTTTCTTGGAATGCTCCATAATATATCTTTTTCACAACTGCCGGAAGTCCCAGCCCATAGAGTTGTAGAACTTCTGGTTAGTGGTTTTCTCTGGCAAAATGTTCTTCCATGAAGAGTTTATCTTCAACTATCAAGATAACAAAGACAAAGGCTTAAAGGTGAACAACGACTAGTATTAGCCAACTACTTCTGAGCAAAACTAATGTTATGGTAATGAATAACGTAAGTAACTAGTAATTAATAATAAATATAAATAATTTCATACTGTAGATATTAGCATAGATAGATTTGTGCACTTCAAATGCTACAGATGTTCACAGATTACATGTGTAGCATTCAAACTGCACATATCTCTCTGTCTATGCTAATATCTACAGCATGAAATCGATGTTTTATTTTAATTATAAAGTCAGTCTGAGTTTACAAGTTACTTAGGTTTTATTCATTACCAAACTTACCAAGTTAGTTTTGCTCAGGAGTAATGCTAGTCATTGTTAGCCTTTAAGCTTTCGTCTTTCTTGATAGTTGCGGATAAATTCTTCATGGAAGAGTTTATGTCCTTTGTGGACCTTGTTAGTTGAAGATTTGGAGATGGGGCAGGCAGATTTATGAAACTGGTGGAGAATACGCAAGACATTATCACAGACATTTTGCGTTAGAAAACCATTAACCGAAAGTCCTACCATGCAGGACTTCGGTCCATCGTGAAAAAGGCCTGTATGGCATTAGAAGGCAGACAATGCCACTGGGTCTAGTTACTGGTCAGAGGTTTGCAAAGTCAACCCACTCACAACACGAATTTGACAATTTTAACATTTTTAGTACTGAAATTGAGTTGGATAGATATAGAAGTTTAATGTCTTAACATGGAACATTTCAGACAATGCAGAAACATCATAAGCAGGTTGTGGACCCTCCCTTCCATTTAGTTTAATTAAGATAAGTTACACATTGCACTTTTAAAGACTGAAAAAGGTGTGCATACTTTAAAAGTTACATTAGTATACAATTATCTTAACACAGTTTTGTTTTCTGTTAAAACTTACTGTCTGCAAAATCCTCGCAGGCTGGTAAAGTAAATCTTTCCAAGGCTTTTCCTTAATTGAGTCATCCACATGGTGAATAATGCATTAGGTAGAAAGAGTGTCTCAGTAGAGAAAGCGCTCTGTGATCAGCATTACTCTCAGTCACAATGAAGGAGGGGTGGCGAGAGCTGTGTCCTCAGTCTGCACTCAGGTGGAGTTTAATGTAGAGTCAGTGTCAGGGCATCTCTCCTGTGCACCGCTGTCTCCTGGGATTGGACACACTGACAACAAATAGGAGTCTGAGGTCTACTTCAGAACAGCTCGTAGTTGTGTTTGGGCTTTTTCCCATGTTCATTTTTCAGACGATTTTGTTAGTACAAGTTGAACTGTCAGTACCTGCTCCTTTAACAGCTGCGCTAAAATGAACAGAAGGCTCCAGATACACACTGTGCCACTGTGCAGGGCCCAAGTTCCACAGTCATTTTATTCTCTGTGCAGTACTTTGTACAGCTTTACAACGAGTTTTATGACAGGTAAGGTGCAATCCCATATTACATTACATTTAGTTACATTACATGTGTTTAATGATAAGTTCTGAACTTAATGACTTAATGATACATTTTAATTTGTTACTGCTTGTGAACATTGACAGGCTAAAGTTTTTATTTAAATCTGACCTTCCGCAAATAAGTAAGTACTTAAAACAACAAAGTACTATTTCTATTTTCCTTCATACATATCAGATGTAGTATCCACCGTCTGACCATAGCTTCACATGTATCCAGGGCTAGCAGTGGTCCTGTGGTGTTGTTGTGGGCTTTTTCACACGCTCGTCCCTGCTCCTGACTCACACGCCACACACTCATCAGGCCTAATGCGAAGAGAGCGACCAGTCAACTCTTGCCTCAGCACTGGTTGCTGGTAGCAACAATCTTCTATCATCGTTGCTGCCAGAAAAACACTAAAGTGGGTTACGCGAGATGAGAAGCCTTTGCTTTCCACTGTGCTAGTCAAAGTAATGCTTTTCTTCTAAATGAGGCAAGGGCTCTGTCGGAGTTTGAACAGCTGAATATGTTTTTCTTTTTCTTTTGTAATGTTATTCAGTATGTTTAACCTTAATTTCAGTTCAGTCTTTATACTATACATGCAAACACGTTGTATACATTAAATCCAACATTAAATATGAATGAATGAATGGAAGATAGTTTTCAAAGTGCTGTATTGTCAGTCTGGCCTTAGTACAAAGCTGTGTCTCCAGTGTATCGAGGCCACTGCAGCACATCACTAATGCTCATCCCTTGTGTAAAGTACAGAAGTCTGTTGGACCTCTTTAATTATTCAGTGATAGATTAGTGTGAGAATAAAGATGGATCATAACAGGAGGAGGTATAAAGCACATCCCTATCTGAAGTAGCTGGTTTACTGTAATATTGATGAGTTAAATGCCTTATGTTCAGCTGTATATGAAACACATGTTTAAGGTTTGATTTGCTTAGTCTGCCTTTATGGTGTGCTCATGTATGGCAGATCAAATCATAGCTATTCCTTTTACACAGTCTAAGTAGGACACATCTTCAGACCTGCTTGTAGTTGTGGGTGTTTTGTTATAAGAGTTGCAGAATGACAGCACATATAGTATGTTGGTGTGTGGAGGCATATATACATACGTACTGTGCATATTGTGTATTTCCATTTTATTTTTACATTACTTATTTAAACTGGTGCATTATTCATTACATTGACTTTTTTAAAGCAAAATCTTCTCCACAGAGTTTAAGGCACTCTTTATGATTATTCAATTTTCCTTTCTGTTTTGTCTAAGGTTCCTCTTCTCTGTTTATAACTATGCTAAAGAACTGCTCTTCCATGATTAGGCTTGTCATGATAACAACATATGAAGTGTGATATATTACTGTAGTAAATAGATGATAAATGATAATATTAAAACCAAACAGAATTATCCCCCAGAAATTATTCAGAATGTGTGATGTGTTACAATGACAGGCCTATCCATGACCACAGCTTGCACACTGTTTCCCTTTTGTATATTCAAGCTTGTGTTTTACTTTGGACATGTTTAGATACATTTTCATTGAGAAAGAAGAATGTAAAACAGTCCCTTTCAAAGCACTTGCTGTTATTCCTCCCTGGACTCAGTAGATACTGTTGAATTTGTTCTAGTCCCTGCCATGCTTTCTTTGCTCTGTCAACTCACAATGGGAAAGCTGAGCCGCAGCGGTTTTATCCAGATAAAGTTAAGACGTGAGACAATAGGATGGCTGAGAGAAGCACTGAGAATATGCTGTGGTACAAACTGATACTTTATACAGGAAAAGGGAATGTCAGGGTCCAATATGCTCTGACCTGTATGTGGTTTTTAGGTGTACAAAATTGGATCTGATAGGAGATGTTTTCTTATTAGCTGCACACGAAAAAGCGACTGTAATGGCAGTGTAGCAGGAGTGGCGTCTTGCTGAGAGATGCTATCACAGAATGAAGTTCGATCATTTTCCCTCGTGTTCTTCTGATAGCCTCTATTCCTCTCCATCTCTGCCAATACAGAAGTAACAAATTTACCAGAAAACTTTTTTGCCCACTGTTGGTCTTGTTAACATCAAACCAAGACCTAAATTTCTCATTTTTGTCTTATTTCTTTTTTCATCAAGTTCTGTTATGTATTTCATGTATTTCATAACAAAGCATCAGCACACAGTATTTGAGTTTTATTTTCTAACTTGGTATTTTACTTTAATGGACTTGTGAAGTGTTAACATTTTAAGATGTTCTTTTTAGTGAGCTTTAAGTTTAGCTGCCAAAATCAGACAATTAATTCTTATTAAAATCTTATGTATACTTTCATTTTTTCTCTGAAAAATAAGAATGCCCTTATGTTGACGTGACATTCAAGCTGATTGTGATACAAGGTTTGATACCATTATGATATTCAAAAGTAATTCAACACAGAATAATAGTTGTTTTTTTGATGTTATCAAAGAAACATACCAGTTCTAATATAGATCAAGATCATTCTGTAATTTTTAAGGAATGGTCAAATTCTCTCTTATTTATGTAATGTATGTCCGTATTGATACTTGCTTATATGAATTTTGATACTAGGGGGATGAAAAACCATCAATTAATTTATATCTGGGTATTGATTAATTTGACAATAGTAGCACCTAAATCAACAAAATCTTTTTGTTTTTTTTATGCCTCTCTAGATGCCAAAGCTTGTCCGGATGGTGAATTCATGTGTGCCAATCGAAAGTGCTTGGCTGCTGTGTACGTGTGCGATGGTGACGATGACTGTGGGGATGGCAGTGATGAACTCAAATGTACCTCTCCCAAAACCTGTGGACCCAACCAGCTCCGGTGCAACAGCTCCGAGTGTGTGCCCCTGATGTGGAGCTGTGACGGAGACCCCGATTGCTCGGACAGTTCGGACGAGGGACCAGAGAGATGCGGGGGCGAGGGTGTCCCGTACATCAACAACCGAAGAGCCAACTGCACCGAGGGGGAGTTCAGATGTGCCAATGGAGAGTGTGTGAGGCTGAGCTGGAAGTGTGATGGAGACCCGGACTGCAAGGACAAATCAGATGAGATAGACTGTCGTAAGTAGACATTTTATATTTATTTCTTGCTGTACGTCAAAGGTTAAGATCTGTGTTTGTGTGTTTGATCTGTGTGTAACCAAAAGCCTGTCAGATCAATGGAAGTAGATTTATGAGGACTAACTGCAGTTGGAATGACTCACATATGGGAAGATTTATAAAGCCGAAAACATAAACTATTCATGGCGGGGCCTCCAATATTAAGTATCATCATCAAAAAAAAAAAAAGATTTGTCTTTCCAAGCACCAACCGATGTATAAGTAAAAGTATATAATGGGACTATTCCAGGACTAATCTGGGCTAAACCAGGTCTAAAAGTAGATTACATCATTTCCACTGTAGTTTTAAACAAGTTATTGTCCAAAGATAACTGGAAGTGGAAATGCATGAACAGACATACTGTATACTGAAGAGCTGTCCAAGTACCACCAGAAGTTTGAGAAAACACTGATCTAGACTAAATAAAGCTTTATTTACAAATGCAAAAATATCAATTTGTTGATAAAGCTGATGAGAGTAACTTGCTATCTTTCTGAAATTAAAAAGACACTCAATAATCCTGGTCTCCTGGTGTCAAACACCAGCTTCTGTTGAGACTACATAATACATGTCATTACACAAAAATGAATCCATGGATTACTATAACTGACACATTAGTCATCCTGGCTCATCCAGTGCTTATAATATGATGATGATTTAGTGATGTACAACATTCAGGAGAAATGCATTGGACCACTGGAACTTACGAATTCTGACACATTCTTAATTTTTGTTTAGTCTGAACCCATAATACTTTCATAATAAATGTTAAATACTGTCACAAACTGGTTCAGGTTTGGACAAAATGGAGTCCACACATGCTGGGGTCGTCAGAAAGCCAAAAAAATGTACCATGTGACCACCAGGCATGTTTACTTGAGAAAAACATGTTTTTCCTCTTGCTTTGTTATCAATTGACTGTGCTCCCTTTGCAGTGTTTAAATTTATTTGTGTTGACAAATGCCTGGTAAAGATGTGGCCTCATGATAAAACAGGTTTTGCTTATTAAATGGTCATGGCTGAAGGAGTCGCTGTCTTCGTTCTGTCTGTGAATCTGTGATAGTTGTAACATTCATTATCAAGGCGCCCACATCTAACACCCACAAGTGTCATTAATGCTGCTTCTACAAGGGATATCTGTCTTGTTAGGTTACCGAGAGGTGCAGACATTGTTAGCTTCCTGTGGGGCCATGGTTGTTATAAAGCAGCCATTTTATTTTCCCATGTGTGAAATAACCAGAGCATGAAACACTGACTTATTTGCAAATCTTCAGATCAATCTTTTAAATTGTAGGAAAAGAAAATGAGTTTTTGAATGTGTATGTAGTCCATGTCTGCGGTTTGGCCATTTCAAAGAACTGGTCCAAGCTCTATCCTATTACACCCCCTCTGTCCTGCTTGCCCAGTGATAACACTAAATCATGCAGCCCTCAGCCATGTATATTGCCTTTTAGTGCAGTTTAGAGGAGAGTTATATGGGCACAGGGCCGATGTTGATGAAAAGCTTCTTCGAGTCTGTGTTGGTAATGACATTTTCTATGGCGTCCACCTGCCACTCCAGTCTGTGTAATATGGAGAATCATTTGTCATATACAGTAGGAGTAGGTTAACTGTTAATGTAGCACCACAGTGTTTTTAAACTCCACACACCTTCACTAGAATCATTTGGATAATTTCAGCTCTGGAACTGGCAATCTCTACTGAACTAAAGGTAAAAGGTAGCTGTTAACTTGAAAACTACCACTACGTGACATCACAAGGTTGAGCTTTGGAGATGCAGACAGACTAATAAACCAGAATTACTTGTGATTACTTGTTTGAACATGTGTGAATGAAACAAATAACTCCAGGTATGTTTTTGACGAGGTAACAACATTATCACAAGAGTCAATTTTGTGTGATATAGATCCTTTAAACAAAACCAGGAATTTAGCTCAAGGTTGAAGCGAAAGGCAGTGACAATCCAGAAACCTGTTCATTTGCACTTTGTAAACATCTGGCAGCTTCTATTTGTGGAGTTGTATTGCACACAATGGTAGGAGAACAATTGTTTCGCCTTAGAGAGATTTTCATCCCAGTCTCTTTTTCGTCTCCACAGCCCTACTAACCTGTCGTCCCGATGAGTTCCAGTGTGGAGACGGCTCCTGTATCCACGGCACCAAACAGTGCAACAAGGTGCATGACTGTCTGGACCACAGCGATGAGACTGGCTGTGTCAACGGTGAGGCTTTTTACCAGTAGTGCTCTACAGTTTCTGCATCTGAATTTATGAAAAAGGTGGTTTATTTTGGATCATAGTATTTTGTGCTTTTTCTGACTGGCTTCCTCTGTCTTCAATGAATAATTTTCTGCAGGAAATTAAACCCTTCTACTGTGAAAATGACATACCTGAAAATCATATTACATTTTTGGTGGCTGAATGTTTTTGTGGCTTATGAAATATATCTGTACACAGAGGCAAATTTTCATTTCTATTTTTCAGCTACAAAATGTGAGGGCCCCCTGAAGTTTCTTTGTAAGAATGGAGAGTGTATTGACAGCTCCAAGGTGTGCGACTCACACAAAGACTGCAAGGACCGATCGGATGAGCCCAAGAAAGAATGTGGTAAGGATCAGAGCTTTTGTATTTAAAATATAGCTGCATAATTCTCGTCTGTTGTATATAAAAGGAATCTGTGTATGTTTTAAGCAGCTCTTGTAATTGTGTCCACTGAGGAAGTTTGTTTCTCTGATAAAGCTCCTCCATACACCTACATAATGGCTTTTGACTGAAGGAGCAAAAACAAGGAAAAAGTTTAACTTTATAAATCCACTGACAGCATATTTGCCCTAAATAAAATTAAACACCTGTGCACTAAATGTGTTCACCATCACTTAATGAGTACAGCATACACAAAAAATAGGACTTTGTAAAAGATCTGGCCTTTTACTGTCCTTGGGGTGACATTACACAGCTGAAGTAGATGTGTGTCAGTTCCATTGCCCATAGCTAAACATGTAACATGGGGGCTGCTCACATCATATTAACCAGGAACTAATATTTATGAAGGAAAAATGACAGCTGGCAGAGTATACCGACCTTGAGCAGGAGAAGCATGACCAAAATGTCTATTTCAGAAATCTGCAAATCTGCTCTGCCTCTCCCATGTGGTGTGCCCTCTGTCCATCCATCCTCCCTGTCTCTGATTCCTCTTTACCTCGGCTCAGGTCCTGTCCACAGCTCATTAAAGCCATGTCCACACACACTTCGCTCATCGCTCAGCTCACTCAAACGTTCACTTGCAAGATGTTCCCCTCCTGGAAAAAATAATAATTTAAAGAAACAATTCTGAGGTGAAAGAATTAAATGTTAATTCTTATTGCAAAATCTTGTTTTGTGCACTGCCTTATTAGTGGTAATGGCCTTCTGGATCATTCATTTACCTCAGCACCTCTTAGGAGCAAACAGGAAGTATAGGAAATATAAGGGTTACCATGGTGAAGACGGAGGCGGAGAGCTAACTCAGACATCATATTTATCTGCTCAGAGGACATACTGTCTGCACCTGTACAGCACGAGTGTCCTTGAAAGCAGAATCCACTGTACACTTTTCTATACAGTACAACTCATATCTTAAATAACTCTATACATTCTACATCTATTCTGCTCCTATCTGTGGAAAGAGAACTGAGAAAACTGGAGCAGTGAGAGTGACTTGGCTGTAGCCTTTCCAGCTGAAATGGAAAAAGGGATTTTAAAGTTGGCATTTGCTGCCCTCAGCATCCACTTTGAAAATGTGCACAAAATGCGCTCTGACTTGGGCCACCTTATATGTTTATTTATGTCCTAGCAGCTAATCTGAAAACATTATTTAAAATAACAGTTCAATCACGAATATCTTGACTTCTGGTAAGGTAAACAAATGGGAGATTCTGCACTCATAAATTCTACAAAATAGCTTACCTGATCAATTTGCATCTCATCACCACAGCAACAGTCAAAGGGAACTATGTGTTATTTCCTGATAAACTTTTTTCCTGCTTGGATTTATTATACAGCTTCACTCTCTCTAGTCACACAGTAGACAATGCATTCTCTTAGAGCCCAAAAGCCAGTGTTTAATGAAATTCTGTTCTGTTATATTTTTGCTGCCTAGTCATAGAATGTATTCAATTCACACATTAAAAATGACCTTAAACTCTGATTCAGTGACTCTTCCGCTCTCTGCTCTGAATCATAAACTGTGCTGGGTATTTCCACATCTGTCAACATTTAGTCCTTTTAGTCCAGCCTTGAGCTCATCACCAAGACCTGCTTTAATAAAAGTGTTGTTTTTCAGCTTTAGATGCACTTCACTGTTTAAAACTCATAGTTACGGATTACAGCATTAATCTTCTCTTATAGTTTTTAAAGTTCTTAATGTTTTGTGTCTTTGGTGTTTGTGGAAAATATGAGATAAGAATTCGAGTGCATGCTGAATGAAAAACCACTAAGATAAAAACATTACGATATAAATCCTTATTGGCCCGAGCCTGTAACAGAGTATCGGGTGAGGGCTATTGCTCTTCCCCTGTTTCTTCTTCTCTATTATTATTTTTCTTTACAAAACCTTGCAAAAAATGTCCTCTTTCTTTGATGACTTCTGATGGCCACAGGCATTGCCCTAGAGAGTTTAAATTCAAATCACAAATGATTTGATCCTGGCCTGAACATAATGCATTATGAAGTTTAATACAACTGAACACTATAGCGCCCTCTACCATAGACATGAAATGTCAGCATTATTGGATTTCTACCAAATTTGGGTTTACAATCTAAGCATGACTACAAGCAAAAAAATAAATTATGGACATGGGGCATTTTTCACCTTTGGTCAGCAGTTGAGCAAAGACTTCCCAAAAAATATATTAAAAAAAAATCATAGACACACATGCATAGTCCGATTCAAACTGAATCACTAATGCATGATCTCGGCTTGAATATACTGTAATACACTATAAAGTGTTAGACAAGTATACACTGTAGCTCCCCCTGCCATAGACATGAAACATCAACATTATTGGACTTGTACCAAATTTGAGGATTAAATTCTATGAATGACTACAAGCAAAAAAATATATATTATGGACATGGGGCACTTTTCACGGTTGATCAGCAGGGGTGCAAACAAAACAAAAAAACAATAAACAAATGGAAACTACAAACAGTAGGTCATGTGGGTGGGGCATGTACATGAGTGACTTTAATTAATTTGTTTTTCCTTTTTATCTAGGGTTAAATGAGTGCATGATCAACAATGGCGGCTGCTCTCACGTATGCATGGATCGACCAATTGGCTACGAGTGCCAGTGCCCTGCAGGTTATCAGCTGCTGGACAAGAAGACCTGTGGAGGTAAGTGAAGAAATATTCACAAGTGTTGCCTATGGCTGCCTGAAACATTATGCAAATATGAAGTAACATTCATTGTGGGGGGTCAGGCACTTGCTTGTCTCTATGGAGATGCTGTTGCTTTGCTTGGCATGTGCAACAGTGTGGCATTTAACAGATCTGTCTAGCAAATATTCAATTATGTGTGTTTTATTGCAAAAAAGTTGTAATGTTAATGTGCTGCAACTCTAATGTCTGGTGTCACTCACAGACTATATATAAGTAAACATAGCTAACTTACTATATACTTATATACACTGCATATATTTTTAGTATGGATTTGGACTATGGATTTAACTATTTTCATCACCAAAACAACTATTTGAATATCACATTATTCTAGAAAATATATGATCCATTTCAGCTACACAGGAAGGCAATGGCAGAGCACTTGCTACTTAGATACTGATGGACACAGATACATTTGGTGGTGTTAGACTGGCCAACCAAACGTGTCCAAAATGTCAGTTCCACAGGAAAAAAAGCTTTTCACACTGTCACACTTGGAATATCCTTCACACTTTCACACCTTCTGTAGCTAAAACACCCCACTTAAATCAACTGAAGGTTGCAAGAGCATAACATTGATTTTTACATTTCTTCATTTGACATTTTTTAGATTTAAGTAAAATATTTATTAGAACTGAACTGTTTTTCTGTTTGCAGATATTGACGAGTGTGAGAACCCAAATGCTTGCAGCCAAATTTGCATTAACTACAAGGGAGATTTCAAGTGTGAATGTTATGAAGGTTATGAGATGGACCCTGTCACAAAGACCTGTAAAGCTGAGGGTGAGTACTGACACAAATTCAAATATTTACAAATCATTAAAATGTAGTTTAGAGCCTTTATTTTTTCATTAATGAATCCTTTATTTTGTTTTCAAATAATAACTTGGCCTTCTGCTCTTTTGCTCCCATAACCATGAACCTCTTAAGTTGTTTGGGTGCTTTTATTGCTCTTGTTCGTATATTTACTAAACGCTCCCAAAATGGCATCCCCAGGACAAATACAAAGTTTGCCTTTTGGGTACGCCTGTCACATCCTATTAGAAACATTGAGGTGTGACAAACTGGAGTGCGAAGCTGTGTCGAACACTTATAATGAGTCAGAGCATTTCTTTAGGGGCACCTAGCTTCATCTCAATGGGGACTAATTACACTACATTTAATTTGCTGTGCTTTTGGGCATGTTGACAACAGTTGAAAATAACTCAGAACAAGTGAACTGCTAAGAGGCCAATTAATTTCCTTTGACCCAAAACTGTGTCCAGCAGCTATCGTCTGGAGGATTACAGGACAGGGGTCAGTTTACATGCTTACACTCCGTTTTGCTTAGGCAGCTTAATTATTTATTTAGCAGAAAGCGGCAAGTCAAATTTGCTACTCCACGTCCCATAGATGCCAAATATTGATTTCATTTGCCTCAATTAAAATGGGCTGATACCATTTCCAACAACATGAATGCTAAGCCTACATTTGAGAGTGCCTTGGCTGCTTGTATGTTGATCAACCCACGGTGCCAGTGTTATTTCTGAGTTGGCTAACAGTTTTTTGTAGCCTGTGAGAAAAAAGTGTCTAAAAATCAGTCAATACAACAGGAACAGCATTTGGCTTTTACTGGATCAAAGCAACTGTAGCCTTCACAGCCTGGAAACAGCAGGGGAGCAATTTTCTCTTAAAGGGGGTTGAAAATATTGTCAGTTTAATGGACACTTCTTCAAATGAAATGTTAGTGCTGAACTATCTGTCACTGTACACCTCAAGAGGAAGAGACAGAGGAAGTCCGGGGCAGTGCCGTCATGTTTGGTGGATTACAGCATAGCGGGTTAGGCAGGCTTGGGGTCTGACTGTCAGTGGAGCTAGCTGTCTTTTAATGAGAGAATTCCATATCACCCTCTGGAGATAACCGGCTGCTGCTGCCGTCCCATTACACAGCAGTGTCAGGAGCACAGAGGCTTAATATAGATGTTACCAGACAAAGGTGACCATCTGTGTGGAGCTCATGGAGGCAACGAGGAACATCAGACTGTTTCTTAAAAAGTGGAGTTTGTGTGGATTCATTGTGTTCAGTCCTGTTACGATAATTACTATATTGACTTATTGTTCAGTGTGTGAAAGCTGAAACAATATTTTTTGGGAGTCAATATTTATCGTGTGTACTTCTCCCTTTGCATGACTGGTAAATTTTGGGTTATTTTTTGACTGTTTGATAAGATTTAAGCAGTTAAAAGGTTGAATTAATAACTTCTATGACTCATTACAAGTGCAAATACTAAAGTGATTTATTATGCTGCTTTTTTATTGCAGCTCATGTTTTTTTTTTTTTTTTTTTTTTTTTTTTTAAACAATATTTCACATTTAAAATAGTTTTTGTGATTTAAATCTGGTCTTCAAAATGATCATATAACATCAAGTTTAACTTCAGCAAAATAAAAATATCCCCAAAAAAAAATCACTTCAAAATTTGTTATCATGACAGGGCTGTGTTACTATTGGTTCTCTTTTTCACATTGTAAATAATGTCCATGCGTTTGGTGAATTAATGACTCTGTTTAATCACATTAAGAAAAGCAGGGACTCTTGGCGATGTGCAAGCACTTTTAAGGCTGACTTGAAATGGTTTGAGATTTTAAAAAGTGAATTGAATGGTATTTGAATAAAAAAAATAAAATAATAATAATTCTTACACCCTTGAGTGTTTTGAACATTAATATAATTAAAACAAGAAAAAAAAAACTGCCTAAAACAACTGACCAGAGTTAATTTGGTTGGATAGACTGCACCCTAACACCCTAACTATTGTGTAATTAAAATTTCAGTTGAGTAAGAGAAAACATACATCTGAGTGAAATACAGTGGATAGAAAGAAACTCATTGGTAAAATTGTGGTCTTCTTTCCACATTCTCCCTGCACAGCTGATGCATCTGCATTGATTCTATTTGTTTATCTGCCTCGAGACGTAATCACCGTCTGCTCACATAATCAGCAAATGACAATTATGTTTAAATGGCATTTAATTGGTTGATCTGTTTTTTAATCTTGTCACGAATTCAAATCAGATAACAAGTCTGTATAGAGCGAAACTTGCAGCCATTCTTTGCTTGTCGTCTTATTCGCCCAATGTCTCGTGTGTGTACTGGCAACTGGCAAAAAAACTGATATGAACACAGAGGTGCCACTGAACTGTATTTGCTTGGGCTAACAAGATGTGTAGACTTAATAATGCATGAGGACACAATCAATACCACAGTGATACTCTGCACTTTTTAATCAAATAATTTTGTCTTCACTTGTTGGCAACAGACACTATTGAATTACTCTGTTAAGATTGCATCACAGATTTAGCTTGAATACCATCACATCCAAATATTGTAGAATGTAATTTTTCTTCCAGTTGGTCTTATACACTGAAAGGGCTGTCACATCTTAGTAACCTCTTTCATAACAATTACTAATAATCCTGCCACAATAAATACTATATTGACTTATTGTTCAATATATAATAAATGAAACAATATACGTGCACTTTTGCTTTGCAGTAGTGGGGTATTTTTTTTTTTTTTACAATATAAGATTTAGAGGGAACATGTAGTAGAACTAATTACTTAAGTGTTTTGGTTTTTTTAAAAATATATTGTACATTTGAATAGATTTTTGGGGGAATAATTCAATTTCTGCTTTATGGCTTGGTTTCAACATTGTTTATCGTCTATGTTTACTTCAGCAATATATATCGCAAAATTTGTTATTGTGAGAGGCCTAATTACTAGTAATAGCCAAATAACCTGGTATTATAAACGAAGATCTTTTGTGTTTCCAGGAAAAAGCCCGTACCTGCTTTTCACCAATCGTCATGAGATCAGGAGGATGGACCTGGGGAAGCGCGAGTACAGTCAGGTAGCGTCAACGCAAAAGAACGTTGTGGCGCTGGACCTGGATGTGGCTAATAACCGAGTGTTCTGGTGTGACCGGTTTCACAGGAAGATCTACAGGTGAGTCCAAAATCCAGCTAAACGTGGAAGGATTTGAGTTAGAAATAGACAGATAGATTGGCTGGCCATTATATCAGGCCAATATTTGGACCTTCTATCGGCTTCTACCGGCCTTAAATCTCCAGCATAGGCTGATATTTTGCTTTGGTCCATCCGCTGCCTAAACAATACACACAAACGTGTAATAAATTTATATTACATAATTTGGGATAAATAATCAAAATCAGTTGTTAATATGAAACCTCATATATATTTTATAATTATCTAAATTGGTGAATTAAATGATCAAGTGCATTGCAGAATTCAATATGTTTTTGTAGTGATTTGAAGTGAACTATAATCATTAGTATTCAAATATTGAACAGCACAAACCAGCTAACATAAAAAACACAAAAACAGCACCAATCAAATGAGACTACAATACATGATTAAAACATTTTTATATTCTTATTCTTATTCTTTATATTATATTCTTATTTTTGCTTAAATGGGGTAAATTAAATCTCACAATAGAAATAATAATTTGACCATTAGACTAATTAAAAATATAACTGCTGACTAATCAACTGCAATGATTGTTTGTTGTCACTGTAACAACAAATCCATAATCAGTAAATTAGTATTTTATTTTTCCCTTGCCGAGTCACCACAGCAAATGATCTGCTCACTAGCTGAGAAACAGGTTTGATTTTATGGGGTTCATAAAATGTTAATATTGACAAAATACTAATTACAAAGAAATGTTTAATAACTGTATTCAATATTGTATTATATTTCTCCTCCTATGCAATATTTTTAATTACAAAACTTTCTGTTTTCAAACATCTATAAACTGGCTTCACATTCCTGCAGGCAGGTTATTCTAATGCATTCTACGTACCAAACGCACTTATCCCATTGTTATCTCAGATGTCCTTTCCCCCGAGTGCCCTCTAATTGGAGCAGCATGTTCTCTTTACAAAGTGGATATTAGGAAAAACATTCTCTGGGGAAACTAAAAATTGTAATTCCTGTTAAAGTTGCACCTCTGCTCTGGCCCTCACTTGCACCATCTCACACCTATAGCAGGGGCCACGTCATTAGCAGTCCAGGGCAGCGCTGACGGGGGCCTTGTCTACTCTGATGAGTGTTCTACCTGTGATGCACTATGACCGCCACATGACCCCTGTTCAATGTCTGGCCTGAAGGCAGTAGTCCACTCCCCACTCCCTCCCCACTTTACTGCACAGGGGCCATGATGAATTAGTATCCTCAGCACACACTCTACGGAGCTGCTTTGTGATTTTAAACCATGTGTTCAGCCACTTGAAAATGCTATTTGGCTGTTACCTGGTGTTTTTATTTTCCACATGCACCCCAGACAATTTTGATAAATTCACCCTGAGAATATAAGTCTTCATTTTGTTTACAATTGGTTGTTATTTATGTGCTTACTGAACTGTTCCCCAGAGTTTATAATAGAATAATCTGTAGTCAGTAACTGTCACTATATATACAATGGTTCCTTTGTAGGAAAGATACTGTTATTAGCAAATAATACGGAAATTGCAAGCAAGCAAGACAGCAAGATGAGATACCCATGGCCACAAGAGACTGTAAAATTGGTTTGTACGCAATATACAGTATAATTTAATGGAAAAGAGATTTTGCTATGATATCTGAGGTCGATCTGAGGCATATCATTATAACTTTATACCTCATTTTATTATTAATTTTATTGAATCTAGATTAAACCCTTTATTTAGTCCTTTTGGTATCTAAATTAAACTATTCAAAATGTTTTTAGTGTTATAACCTTGGATAAGGATTAATGTCAGTAGGATATCCGATTATTATCACTTTACTTATAATATGTTTGTATAATATTTATCATCTGTAAACTACACAGTGACCTATCCCCTGCTGTCCTTCAGGATTACACCTCCATCATTTTCTTCTTCTTTTCCTCTTCCTGCAGCGCATTCATCCATGAGGCCAGTGACCCGTCCCAGCAGGTCCCCCTAGTGGACTCTCTGCTGCAGACGCCCGTGGGCCTGGCTCTGGACTGGCTCCAACACAATCTGTACTGGACAGATTCTGGGGACAAGTCCATCTCTGTGGCTTCAGTGGACGGAACCAAGAGACGAGTCTTGATCAACACAGACCTGAGTGAGCCGCGAGCTATCGCCCTGGACCCTCACCACGGGTACAAACTGATGCCTTTTTTTACAGTATTACAGTTAGATCAATATGAGACTGGTTGTGACATGTAAGTTTTGAGCAATGTGAGTGAGTTGCCTTGCTTCAGGAGTCACAACAGTACGCTAGGTCTTGTTCTTTAAACTCAGACCCATTCAAACTTTGTTAATCCATGACGGAAATTAATTGGACACTGTAGATTAAGCATGCAATATAAACAACATCAAGCAAAGAATATAGTTTTCAAGAATAATAAATAGAACAAATGGTGGCATGGCATGGTACTAATATACAGATTTGAGCAGGTGGTGCTGAATGGACAGCTCCTAATTGTTTTCACCAATCAAATTCTTTGGTTCTTGCTGATTTTGACATCTTGAAAAATTTGTAATTTGGACAGAAAACATCTAAATTAAGTAAAAACAATATGCTTTATGTTTTCTTTCAGCTTTATGTACTGGTCTGACTGGGGCACCCGAGCGAAGATTGAAAAAGCCGGCATGAATGGAGTGGATCGCCAGGTGTTGGTGGCTGATAACATTGAATGGCCCAATGGAATCACATTAGGTAAGAAGGTGGACTCAGGACACTTGTACAGAAATATCTACCATCTCCTGCAAGTTGGAAAATGAATAGTATGTTTAATTATAGATGTTTATTAAATATGACATAGATTTTTCCATTGATCACACTTTTCGGTGATTAAATTCTGAACTGTTTGAAAGCTCACAGGTGGACACAGTTGGGAGTTGAGGTGGATTTAATAGCGAGAAACTGACATTTTAAAAGGCGATCAATATTACCTAAAGGGATTTGTTGGTCAGAGTGCAGCAGTGCTTACTGCAAAGACAATCAATTTCTGCTGGGCTTAGGGACGTCCTGTGAGTACGCTGGTTTTGCATGTGTGTGTATTTTTCCTCAGATGTAGCCAACAGACGCTTGTACTGGGTGGACTCCAAACTGCACCACATCTCCAGTGTGGATCTGAACGGGGCGCACCGCAGGACCCACCTGTCATCTGTGGAGAGACTGGGACACCCCTATGCCCTGGCTGTTTTTGAGGTTTGTTTTGTCATGACAAATGTCTTGCTTTGTCTTAATCAGGGATGGGACATAAACATCATTGCTAGAGTGATCAGACCACTGACCCACAGGTTGACAGTGTGATTCTAGCTCCCACAGATGAATGCTTAACCCTTATCAACCCCCAGTGTCTGTATGCACTGGTGTGAGTGTATGTGAATGGGTGAGTACCTGGAAATGGAAAATCGTTATATAAAATTGTGACCATTTAAAATCTTGTGCTACTAATTCCTGTGCGATAAAACTGATACTGCAGAACATGAGGAGAAAAAAAGGGTTCTTCTCTGCATCTCTTGAGAAGCCTTTATTCCAATGCTACAATGAAAACTATACAATAAAATAAAGAAAAACTAGTGGAGCAAAAATTGCCAAAATATTGTCTTGTTCTTGTGAACCACATCTTGTGTCTCATCATGTGAGAATTGTGTCTCTAGTTACACAGTTTGACAGCACACAAATGCTTTGTACTTGAATTTTCTTCCATTATTGTGGTGTATTTGACCTGCACTTTGGTGACAGAAATTATTTATTTGTCATTTTTAGTTTTTAGTTTGAGTGTTGTAGAATAAATTTTAGTAGCCTGAGAGTTCGGAGAAGAGACCTGACTCTGGAGTTCTAATGCAGGAGAAGTTTCCATACAGACATCTATTTAAAAAGTTTATTTGTGTAATTCAATAAAGCCTGACCTTATAACAACAAAATAAAAGCACTTTTTACTTAATGTTTGTCAGTTGCACTATGATAGCAAACACTTGGCTGGTCTATTGATTTTGCATTTGATGTTTTTATGAAATAAATAAAGCAGCATAGCACAGATTTTTATGTGCTTGATGTTGATCTTCAATGTTTGTTGACTTGACCTTCATGACTTATAGCTCAGTGGGACTGCACAGGGAAGCATTACTCTCAGGAGGAAACACCAAACTAGTTTTTCCATTCTTTTTAGAGAGAGGTCACCTGTGTTGTTCTTTGAGATGTTTTCAGAGTGACCCTTTGAATACTTCAGCACATCAAAGTCTGACCAATGTACTGTGAACTCTTGGTGGAAGATGTTTACCTGAATGTTTTTTCTGTTTGTAGAGTAAAGTAAAGTTGTTTTCACATAAATCTTCCACATTTTCTTACTTTACTCTGGCTGAAATCAGATAGATCCTCCTCCTCCATAATACATAGATGCATTGATCTGTGTTCGCTGGCTTCCTGTGACTACATACAATACAAGGTGACCTTCGTGTTAAGCATGCTAGCCTCCCTGCTCTACATGCACCAGGATTATCTTATTGAACTCAGATTGGCGTATTCCGACAGGCATCGTCTTCTCTGTTGCACTCTGTAGACTTGGCACAAATAAACAATGTTTGGAGGCCTGTTGTCTCACCACTTAGTCACAATTTCTCTGTTGTTTTTGAAAGAGGCAGCAAAAAATGTCAGCTTCCAAATGCTATTGTTTTCATGAATAAATGTATGAGTGAATAATAATTCAGTGTGCTACAAAGTCCAGCACAGTTTAGTGCTAGAGTGTGAAAAGTCTGTATATTTTTCAACTGGTTAAAATAATCACTCATTTAAAACCTGCACAGGACATCAGCCAAATAAATAAACAAAAGCATTTAATTATGGGTATTGTTATTACACCAAAATACATTGAAAAACATGTATCCTTACTGTGAGCAGACTTGCCTCTCCAAAGACCTGACTCATAACAGATGATGATGGCAGATAACAGATTACTGTTTGTTCATTCAAGTTTGATATAAGTTTGCATATCAGACCACAACTCAAAATCTGTATGTTACGACAAATTTTAGATTATATATACTGAATATTTTGTCTTCCTTCCTCACTCAGGATCGAATCTACTGGACTGATCGAGACAGAGCTGCAGTCTTTATGGCCAACAGGCTCACGGGGCAGGACATCCACACACTGGCTGAAAACCTCAACGACCCTCATGACATTGTAGTCTTCCATCAGCTCCGGCAGCCTCCAGGTTTGTGATTTCATTGTCATTTTATCAAAGACTTGTCACTGAATACTTTCAAGTCACATCTCTATGAACAAGTTTCCTCTGCGGATGCAAGTGGAGCTGGTGCTTTGAATAAGTGATGACAAGGCCTGCGAAAGTGGTTAAAGCATCAAAGCTCGATCAGAACATGAAGAAGTTGCTCCAATCAAACCAATTTTATTTTTTTAATGTATTTTTTTATCCCCTTACTTTTATGTATTAGAGTTCAAACTACCAGTGTAATATCTTTCATGGTATGTCATCAGTATACTTAAATGTAACATGACAAGGCAGTATGGTAAAGATTGTACAAGCTGAGATTTTCAGATCTGTAAATTTAAATAAGTTATCAAACTTCTTTGAATCTCTTTATTATGTTATGTTTTTATTTTGTCTACATATGTGATGCTACAGGTCCAGACAGCTGTAATCTCGGCAGTGTGGCAAATGGTGGGTGTGAGTACTTGTGTCTGAAGGCTCCTCAGATCACAGAGCACTCGCCCAAATACACCTGCGCCTGCCCCGACGGACAAGACCTGGGCCCAGACATGAGGGGCTGTGTGCCAGGTCAGCACTCCCTGCTATTCACTGAGAGTTGTATAAATTAAGCATGATCACATAATGAATGCATATACTAATATATATTAGTATGTACTAGTATAGCTACAATGGATGTAGCTAATTTTGGATGTACCAAAATTTAAAATTACATCCTAAAGAGGGGGTATGAGCTTTCTACCATGTTATAACATTTTTCCTGCATTAAAAACATGCCTAAGAGGTTTTCAATGTCATCCATGCATGTTGGAGCAATTTAATATTTAGTTGTGAGCAATACTCAATAGCCTAGGCGCCTACGTCACCCATGACAATCCTCCATCAATACAGCATGATACAAAACTGTACACAAAACTTGGCAAACCTGATGCGATGTGCAGTAATTTCATTAGTGGAATGCACACTGTTTGGGTTGTGATTCCACTCTTAAGTTAGAAGTAACTTAGCACGGGGAGCAAAGGGTGGGGTAATGAAAAGTGAAACTATAATAAGTTATTTTCTGCAAATGTAACATTTTCAAAACAACAAAAGGTAGCATGGTGATCTAGATGTGTTAATACCCCATAGAAGTTTAAAAAAAATTTAGTCTAACATGAACCAAGCATTTTATTGTTGTTTCCTTGATCAGGAGCCCCCAGAAAGGTGGTGACCTCAACACCGTCTGTCGAAGCAATTCCAGGCACAAGTACCGCTGCAGGGGAGGATTTTACCATTTCCTCTGGTGGATACTCACCAGCTGACACTGCCTCTCACCTCACTACTGCGCCCCCTACGTCTTTGGAGCCCCTTACACCCTTCCCATCACTGAAGCCTGTCCCGTCAGTAGAGTCTAAGGCACTTGGCTCGCACTCCACTGCCACAGCCATGGTCATGCCCACCACGCCAGCAGGAGACAGCAGCGTGTCTCAGCATTGTAAGTTCACATACTTTAAAGTGCCCATATTATACTATTTTCTGATCTATGTTGTAATGTAATGTTGTTTCCTTATCACAAACTAACCTGGAGTTGTATTTTGTTTCATTCACAAGGTAGAACAAAGCATTTTGAGCTTTAGAGATGTAAACAGACTGATAATAAAGGATTACTCAAACATGTGTAAATAAAATAAAACACATCTCCGGGTTTGTTTTTGATGTGGACCCTTAACTGACACTGACAACATCTTAAACATTCTTGTTTCTTTTTCCTACTTCTGTAATGTGTTAAACTGTCATTTTAGAAATAATAAATTGTAGACATAAAGGAACACGTGTTTTTTAAACATGGGCTGTGGGTGACACTGGAGTCTAATGAGGCATATGAAAGAGGTGGAGAATGTCATGCCTCTGCCAAGGTCACAGCCCGCGGTAATGCACCAAATACCAACGGCTCATCAGAGGGATCCGATTCCACCATTTTTGTTCAAGCACTCCTTTCAGCTGCGGTCGTTTATTTGTTCTATCTTTCATGAAATGCCATACCTTCTTATCTTCGGTTATGTTTCAAACAAGCTGTCAGTTGTGTTAGCTTCACTGGTCCCTCATGCTAATGCTAAACCTGTCTCTTTACAGCGGGAGGTGAGCATTTCCTCATGGGAGAGAACCTGACAGTAGCGGTCCTGGGAGTGGTCATCCCCATTGGTAAGTGCACTCCGTGTGAATGTGTGTGACCATAGTAAAGGCCTGCAACACTGCACTAAGCTGCAGTTTGCTTCTGCCCAAGGCCCCAGTGTTTGTGTCCCTCCTGACCCTGTGCAGCTCATGAGAGAAACCTGGCCCCCAGCCCTTCTCTGTCTGACATCACTGCATTATTCACCCACACTGTGCTGCTGCTGCTGTGCTGGGTTCTGCTGGAACCTTAGGGCTGTCTGATCGGTAGAGCTATAGATTGTCAACATGAATAAATGTCATGTTACACACAAAATCAGTCACTGGCCTCCATTTAGACATTTCTGCTCAAATGTATAAAAATCCAGCCATTTTCTCGTCATTTTGAGTTATGCATCCAAAAATCCCATTTAGCCATTATCACATTTAAGAATCTTATTTTGACTGAACACATTTGGGACCCACACATGTGCAGTGCTCTGTTCCTCTATCCTATGACCCCCACCCCCTGCCCGCCCCTTGACTATAGACCCCTCCTCCTCCCCTCTGCATGCCTGTGCTTCTCACTGTGTGTCATCTCATGGACTGTTTGCCTTGTTAACGCTGCCCTTCATGTCCCTGCCGCTGTGTGCTAAACACATGCAGTTCCTATCGTTGCCACAGTGGTGTTTGGACTGGTCTGCGCTGGAGTCTACATGGTCTGGAGGAACTACCGCCGTAACTCCACCAAGAGCATGAACTTTGACAACCCTGTGTACCGTAAGACCACAGGGGAGGGGGAAGAGGACGAGATCCACATTGGCCGGACTGATGCCATGGCACACCACACACACCACCACCCTTACCCCCAGGGCGTCAGCATGGGGGTGGTTGGAGCAGGAGGGGGCACCTGTCCTCAGTTCATTGCACTGCCTTTAGGGGGCAGTATGCCTGACCCTGGAACTCACTGGTATACGGAGCAACCTATGCTAACCACTACTAAGTGAACATGGGCCACTCAAAGAAAGATGGCCGCTCAGGCACACGCACATGCTGGACTCAGCAGTGACTCGAAGAATGCCAAGGGTACAACACATGCAGCCATTAGAGCCATGCCAGATGCAAATTTCCACAAAAACAACAGTGCAATTTCTCAATTGCTTTCTGTGCTAGAGATGACCTGTTCACCTCTTGATATTATAATTTGAGCTTCTCACACCAGAGGGGAGGTTTGGCATTATCATTTTTTATTTATTTGAAAACCATTTCAAGATTTAGCTTATATTACTCTGAGCCAAAACTCAGTTATGTAATGAAGTGTATGCTGTGTCTGTATGTGTATGTATGTGACAGTTCATTGTTGTTTGTGTGGGTTTGTTTTAAACCTGGTGGAGCCCTGAGCTCTTTACTCTTCAGGAGACCATGTTTGCATTGATTGGACAATCAGTTTCAACCATACTTTCCATCATAGTTTTTTTTTTTTTTTTTTTTGTCTTTTTCCTGTTAGTTTCAGAGTAGAATTACAACATGAGACTAATGACAAAACCTAAACAAATTAATTAGTGGTTGTTGGAAGGTGAATATGTTCTTTTGAATGAACATTGTTAAGCATTTAGATAATGAGTGCTTTGGGATAAGCAATACCTGCGTGTTATTTTCTCACATTATTTGATCACCTGTCTTTCACTGTGACAAACTACAGCTGGGTGAGGAGGTGACAGGAGCACAGTCTCTTCAGAGGACAGAGACAGTGTGCGCTTGGCCTCTGAAAACACTCACAGCATGCATAATAGCTCACCACTGACAGCACAGCATTCATTGTCCTGTACTTCATAACAGGGAGCGGCTCTGACCTGCTTCTCTCCCTACGCTATGTGGAGGCCCTCCTATAATCCAATTCAAATATAAGTTCCTGAATGCAATGAGTAGGACTATTTCTCAAACATGTTTATTATTGATAACAGTTTTAGTAAGAACACATTACAGTATTGTCTGATTAATTAGCTTGCATCAAAAAAGTGTCTGGTCTTCACCTATCTATGTGACTGTCTGTGCAAAATTAAGAATTGGTTCGATGGGCTTGTCAATACATTTAAGCTTTATTTGGTGGAAATTTGGAAGAAAGAAAATGTTCAGGAAAAGCCTAGTACTTTGATTTGTAACTACTAATGATGATTACTGAATTAAAACCTAATGCAGTGAGTTTGGACCTTGTCTTTACCTTATTTAAACCAGATTTAGATGTGGTTTATATGAATATCCGTTATTAAGTCTCAGTATTGAATAGCAAGCCAAGAAAGAACCTTATAAGTACATGTATTCAAACAAAAAACAACAACTTTTTTTTATCTTGCTATGTTTCCCCTGTTATGGTATGCAAAATAGCCCAGTTGTATTGCAATTGTTTATATAATTTTAGCAGAATAAGCCACACTAGTTGTGCACATAGTTTAATTTTCACTTTTAAATGAGCGTTTGTTGTGATTGTGCATGTGAGTGCCATCCCACAGCCATATCTGAACTGTGTCGTATGCTCTGTGTTGCACAACCCTCTGAGAATGCCTTCTGTACTGTGGAGTTGCATGAGACGCTGTATGAAATGTGTTTGTATGAGTGAATGAACTAATGAGAGAGTGAGAGAGTGACTGGTGAAAGCTTTGAGGATAATTTTAAACTCATTGATTTGTAAATACATTTTCATAAAATTTTGATAATGTATTATACGGTTATGTAAAAGAAGTTGTACATAAGATTTTAGATAAAGTCTTGACGGATTATTAATTTATTTGTATAAAGGACACTGTAAAATCATGCTGGATTTTTTGAAAGTGGTTTTGTGTTGGTTCTTGCTGTGAGTAATTTTTTATGATGTTAGCCCATTTGAAGCTGTGTATTTCTGACCAAAATCTTCAGTGTTAATACATTAATGTTTGTTATTTTGTGCCTTTGGTTTTGATTTTTGTTTATTTTGTTCACAGTGAAAGAGACAGAGATCGCTGTAAAGACCAAACTGGTTCCATTTTCTTATTTTTCTGTAATTATTACTTTGGATAACTCTATATATTGATATATAAAATGTGACAAAAATGTGTCTGTGTGATGATTCTTTCATTTTAAATAGATTTATTACATTAATCTAATAGAATAGGTATAAATCTAAAACAGGAGTTTATTAGTTTCATGTCTTAAAGATCCAACTTTTCAACTTTTTTTACTTTAAAGGTCAGATCTGTGCAGAGAAGACCCTACTCAGAGTGAGCGCATCTTATGCAAGGGGTTTTTGAGCAATCATCACAAAACTGCTGAATAAATACACTTAAAGCTATACTGTCGAACATTCCAGACAACGCAATAACAAAACGGAGTGGACAGCCAGCCAGCCGAGCATTCCTTATGCAAAAATCATTTCTATATGTAATGCATTTTTATTGGCATTTAAGGTCAAACTAATTATACAAATTTATGAGTTTATGTTTAATGTTTTAAGCATGCAAATGTTTAAACAAGTATGCTACTATGTTAATTTGTTTTAGTGGATTTTGAAAGCTGCTCTGAAACTAAGTAGCATTTCATATTCCTACTCTTGTAAATCCATCAGTACAAAAGCAGCCATTAGTCTTATTGAACTTAATCAGGGTTAATGTTCCATTGAACCACCTGGTGCTATTTTAAGACTGTGTCCTTTATTTAGATACATTCACATTCATTCATTTTTAAAGCAGGACAAAATGGCCACATGGAAAGTTAAAGGGGAGGATGATACGATACTGGCACAAGTGTAAATTCATCGCATAGCTGATGTATTTCAGAATCATAAAATAATGACAATTAGACAGCCAGGGTCATTCTGTGACATAAGTAGGTTGAGAGATTCTGGAGTCCCTCATCAAATATGTTTTAGAGAGTTAAAAAAAATAAAATAAAAAAAACTAACTACTCAACTAGAACTGATCTGAGATATTTGTCATCATCTTCAATATAACATACTAAGCAATATGTAGTCAGTTGAAAACAAGACATTTTCATTCAAACTGCAACAAAACTTAGAAAGTGTTTAATGTGAAAGTGCAAAAGGGCTCACTTGTTTAGCGATAGACCCCAACTCATTCAGTAGGTCCCTGGGCTGCAGCACAGGTAAACTCTTGTGTTATAACTGCCCTGGAGACAGCTGAGTCTATAGTGGTGATGGTGGCTTTGCTTGGTCTGAATGAAATCCTGCCTGCTCCCATCTCTGCTCAGTCCTCTATCTTATCTCTCCAACATGATATGGAGCTTTTAGGAAGCTGAAGCTGTAAGGTTTGTGTCCCAGGAGGCATGAGCAAACAAAGGCCACTTAGACACTTCTCTTTCGCTTGACTGGGCCTTTGCAGCCACCGTACATCTCAGGAAAATTTCACACCACCCTGTAGAACTGTTCACGAGGTCCTATTTTTATATTTGTCAGGAACAGGGTCAGAAATAGTCTGATTGGTGAAGGGCAGATTTACATGCTGCTGCTGCTGGTTGTCCTTTATATTTGAAAAGGTCAACCAGCACCATCTAGTGGTTAGCTATGCACATTTCAAATATCAAATGAAAAACCATGCAAGTCTTTATTGAATTTACTTGGCATGCAAAAATAGAATACAATGCTCATAATTTTCTTATATAAACATACAAAAGTGCAGAGCTGCAGTGTGCAATATAGACAATTTTCCATTTTTTAATACAATTATTCATTTGCCCCATAAGGAAAATTTAAGTTTACTGTCATTATATACACTATGACTATCAAACAAAGTCATCACAACCCAATACACTGACAGGGTATACCAATAAATATTTTTTATTTTCCATAGCTTTATTGCCGTTTTTTCTTCTCAAATACATATATAGGTACTTAGGTGGGCAACTATATACAGTATATACAAAGAGCGTTATGTTGACAGAATATGGACATATCAGAACAATGAAGGAACAGTGCAGCTTATAGTTTCCTCACTGACATTTTCAAGGTCAGTGGATGTATGTACAACAAGAACAACACACCACACGTTTCTATACATTTAAAGCGCTCTGGCTTTAGCGTGGGCTTTCAGCAGAGCCGCTGTATCACTGTGGGACCCCTGTGTGGCGATAGACAGAGCAGTGCGACCGTGCTGTAGAAGACAAAAGAGAGCCATAAGCTGAGGCAAGGCACAGTAAATCCTAATTAAAGTAACTGCTATGTCTAAATAATGCTATGCACAGAGATGAACTGCTATCCTGCATATAGAGCGATTTCTAAACTGAGATGAATGTGTTGCGAATGGATTTAATTTGATTTTAATTGGTGTCATTAGCCCAAGTTAGTGCCAAGGTTAGACATGCTTCCCAACTCTCTCACTTAAGTAGGAGATCTGTATGCGTACTAGCCTGGCAGATCTGTTACTGATGGAGGATTAGCTCATCTCATCTCACTGTCTTCATTTATTTCAAAGGCCTTATTCTTCAAAACCAATCTGACAGTCCACCCACACTCGCACAGCACAAGTCTAAATATTGTGGGCTAAGCAGCTTTTGCATTCAGAAAAGTAAATATTTTGTTTTGTATAACAGACACTAACCGGATTTTATATGACAAATATAGCTAGGTTTGTCACAGTGGATTACTGGTAATCTAATAAACAGAACTGACTGTATGTTTATGTACATTGCTATGCCTTTTTAGATTAGTAATAAAATCCTCTGTTATTGAGGCAGATTCCCCCCCACAGTGTCACCTTGTCTGCCAGGTTGAGGTCACACTGGCTGCGCTCTAACAGCAGCCTGGCGATGTGCGTGTGGCCCCTCTCGGAGGCGAACATCAGTGCCGTGGTCCCCTCTTTGTCCTGGATGTTTGCGTCTGCCCCACAGCTCAGCAGCAGGCGCACCATCACAACTCGCCCATGTCTCACTGCTAAGTGCAGAGCTGTCTGGCCTGTCTGCAACATCAAGAGAGATGTTAGGGCTTACTAGGCCTGACATGATAATTATTATTTCAACTTATTCAGTAAATTAAAGTTTCAGCGATATGTTTTGGACCTATTATTAATCTTGTGTATCTTTTCTTTTGCAGTAAGTTAGTACTATAATATTATTTGAGTAGTATAGGCTTGAATAATTAACCTGAATATACCAACTGAGAAAACATTTTCATTGGAATATGTATTTATTACAGCTTGGTTCATTTAAAAAAGGGTTTACTGGTATGATCCAACTTAAGGGTTGTTTCAGTATTATTGTTTATCATCATATTTTCTAGAGTAATACATAACACTTCAAATTTTGTTTTTGTGGCAGGCCAAAAGGGCTTACTGTATATAAAATACAGTATTTTATATTTGACAGCAATAAACGTATATACAGTAAGCAACATATAAATTAAATAGTCATTGACCTATATCACGTCATATCTTCCCAGCACTTAATGAGAAGGTTAGTTCAAAGATTTTTACTTGGCTGGACTTAATGTTGGCATTGCCCAGTTCCATCAGTCTCCGGACCACTTCCATGCCACTAGGGCCATCGGGGGCAGTGAGAGAGGCCAGCATCATGGCTGTGTATCCAGCGTTGTTCTGAAGGTTCACATCGGCCACGCCTGTGAGCAATAAGATAGTGTTGTTTCTTTACAGTCACAACCACATACTCTATTACAGTGTGCGACAAATCAAATGTGTAGTTATGATTTCAATGATTGCTCTATTGTTTAATTATAAAAATGTTGCGAATAACATTTAATTAACTTCTGGTCAGACTTATATGTATGCACGTTCTGCCGCAAAATCACCTGTCTGTGGCTTTCAAACAAAAGTCTCAAAAAACATTACTTATAAAATATAAAAATATAAATATATTAGGTTTGATTAAAATAACAGTGATTTCAATCATGAGACAAATTATTGTGATTATAATTTTTTTCCATAATCGAGTAGCCCTACTAAGCAACGCAAACTGACCAGTGTCCAGTAGCACGCTGACAATGCTGTAGTTACAATGAGAGACACTGTAATGTAACACAGTGTTTCCATTGTCGTCTGCCAGGTTGATGAGGAAGGCCATTAGTGATGGTGCGTTTCTCTTCACTTCTCTGACATGAGCAGCGACTTCACTGGCTTTGGACCCCTCCTCTGCTGATGCACCAAACCAGCTCTGAAAGAGGACCACCAAAGCTTTCCTCTACAAACAAACACAGGGACAAAGACACAAGATCAGTGCTAAGAAAAACAATAATAATTAAAAAAATAAATAAATACTATAATGAATGTAATTACAATATTACTTTAGTCAGATTTATATTCACTTATTAATAGCAAAAGAAGTACCATGTCATCGTTGGGATTATCCATATTCTTCATGTGATCTTTAAGAAACTGACAGGCTGCAATAAATTCTTCTTTAACCACCTCACTGTAGGGAAGAGGACAGCATCTTAAGTAAGGAAATAAATGCTATTATTACAATAATATATAACAGACATGCCAAGGAACTATTCTTGTGAGCCCTGTTTCCTTTCCCTCACAGGCTCGACAGATTGGCTGGCTTGGTCTCACCTGCCCACAACACTAGTATGAGAGCCAGGGTCCCTCTCCATATGCTCTCCAGGGGGCGCTCTCATCTTTACTGTTTTCCCTGGAGCCTCTGCAGACACTGTGTTTCCATCTGTCCCTCCAGATCCCATGTGTCTGTTTGGACTTGTGCCCCTCTCCGCTGGACCATCATGCACCTGGGCGGTCGCCATTTTCTCTCTGGGGCATTTTGTTGGCTCTATGTTGTTCTGGTTTTCACTTGCGGTGGAGTGGTGCCTTTTGAAAGAAATGTAAAACACTTGGACTTATTCACTATTTAAAGGGAAAGAGTTAGTTCAACACTTAACCTTTACTGTCACTATGCATTAACATTCTGAACCACTCTAACTTTTTAGCAATTTTTTAGTAGTTGTAAAACAGTGGCAGATATATGACAACAAACAGCCAGCCATCAGTAGAACAACTCATCCTTATGTCCTACATAACCCTATATCCTGTCAATCATTATTTCATCTTTCACTGTTTCTCCTTATGGCTTCTTTTATAACTGAGCTATATTTGCATAACTATATTTCTATATTTAATTTTCACTTGTATATATACATTTATATAAGTATGCCTTTTGACACCAGTCTCTTGCTATTTTTGGAACTTACTTTGAATGTATTATTATTACTATTTATAATTCTGCTCTTTGTTATTATGTTATATTGTGATGCGTGAGCTACTGAGTCCAAATATTTTCCATTGTGGATCAATAAAGTCTGCCTAAGTCTAAGTCTAAACAAGTAGATTTTAATGAGAATGTTCTACTCACATTTCATCCGGGTCTTTTAACTGGCCATCTCTGTTTTTCTTTGCGTCATATTGGAAGGCATCTGAAAGCTCCTCCTCGTGTGTTTTTTTCTGTTGGTTGTAGGAGGATGAAAGTAGATCCACCAGGCCCATCATCTCCTTTTGAAGACACCTGACTTTAGGGTCTATGTGTTCTGCTCCTTGTTCTGCACAAAGACAGTCCCATTGCTGATCTAGGAGAAGTCTGATCTGCTTTATGTGATGGACCACTTCCGCTGTGCTCATCTTACCCTCTGCTGCCTCTTTAAGCTCCCCTTTAGCCAAGTCAAACTTTGGCCTTCCTGTTTCTACACTCTTTACTGTGGTCTCCTCTCCCTCTTGCTCCACCATCACTCTCTCCGCTTTCACCCACACTCCAGGATTACAAATGAGCTCATCAATCTTGTCATCTTTCTTCCTACTTTCGTTTTGCTGTTCATTTAGGATCTCTGTCACTCTTTTCAACTCCAGCCCACTCTCGTGAAGTTTCTGCTCCAGCGCTGCTACTTTGGCCTGGAGAGATGTCACTGTTAGAAGCTCATCCAGATCTGTGCTACTTCTCCACTCATGCGAAAGATTTGAGTCCAAGTTGTTGAGCCTATTGCTAATATGGCTATCATGCCTGGGCCTTTTGACATCGATAGTATTGTAGTGGCATGAAGTGTAACATCCATTTAACGATTGTGGTTGGACGTTTGAACTAAGAGCCAGGCGTAATCTTTCACGCTCATCTTGGAGTCTGCAAATTTGAGCTTGCAACTCTGGAATAACCCTCACTTCCATCTCAAGCTCTGCAACACGTTCTAATGCTTCAGAAAGACGCTTTATCAGTCCAGAGTTGGGATGGGAGTCAAATAAGTCTTCACAGGAGGTGTTTTTCCCTCCGAGACAATCCCTTGAACTCCTCAGGCTACTTGCATCCTCTGTAGATTCTGAAGTTTGCCTTAATAAAACAGTCAAGGGCAGGCTGGAAGCTCTGAGAAGATGTGGCCTAATATGTTCCCCTAGCGGCTGCTCGTCAAATTCCTTTATCCTAGCTTCCATTTCAGCCTGAGATTTGAAACCGGCCAGTGAAAGGGGTGCCTTGGTGTCATGTGACCAGGAGTATCCATGGTGAGTACCCGACAGGCATTGTGACCTTGGCCCTAGTGCCCCAGTGGACCCCCAGGGGCTTGGGCGGGAACCAGAGGAGGACAGGTGGAGGTGGCGAGGAAGAGTGCTGGCCCGGGGAACCTTACTCCTGCGATGGATGGGGACACGTTTGATGGTGTTGCCTTTCTCGATGTCGTCCACATATTTGAGGAAGTCTAAATCCAGCTGGAAGCCGTACGGGGTCTCCACTGAGTATGGGGGCTTCCCTTTAAATCCATTGGTTTTATGAGTGAAAACATGTCCTGAAATAATCCAAATGAAAGATTAAAACAGATTTACACTTTTACACACAATCCGTGTTCATAGTTCCAGTTTGGAGATGCTTAATTTAAATTATGATCTAGCACTATTTTAAACTTATATAACTTGGTCAAAATGGTATGTTTATTTCTAATGCTTAACCCATTTTTCCCACTTAAAATACATCAGCATATAAACATTTTTTAAATAAAGTTTTATTATTAATGCCTAATTTTTATTTATTTTTTTCCTTTTCTGCTGTTGTTATCATTTGTGTCAAAAAGTGTAAATAAATATAAAAAGTGTAAATAAAATATATTATTATTGTTTACATGTTGTTGTCTATAGCCTACATAATATCCCACTTCAGCTTCCCTCACTCTACTTTATCTTTGCCTCTCAGTGGTCATAATGTTAGGCTTCATCAGTGCATATCTTTTCTATTCTTCCATATGTCCTGTTAAGATTCAATTGACGCACCGTTTTGCCCCTCCATCATTGTGTCAGCTTTGCCAAATATCTTCTAGAATCTGTCAACACAAAGAAATCTCAAGTCAACGCAAAAACGCCACTCATGAATTAATAAACATTTCTTTGGTTTTGTTTCCAGGTATTCACTGTTGCTTCATGACTTGAGGTTGAGCTGTGGTGTGTTTTGGATTCCTTTTATTTTTATAACCACATGGAACATCTTTATGACATTTTTACATTCCACTCAGATCACTCTTTTGCATCGTCCTCTTACTCCCTTCTTTCTTTCCCCTGTGTGCGCAGTCCACCTTTACCACAGACTCTGTTTTTCTCACACTTTCGCTCCTTCACTTCTTCCATGCATTGGGTACTCATTATTCACCAGTGGCTCAGCTGATGTTCTCTTGATTACAGCCCTGAGAGAGGAGGATGAGAGTTGAAAATAACTCTGGACTTTTTCCTCTGCAGCCTTGGCCAGCGGAGGAAAACACACTCCTACAGACATAAATACAGCCTGACCATTGTTCTGAGTCACTACCTTCCTTCTCTCCGCATTTTGGCTGCAATATTTTGGTTAGAATTTAATTGCACTCATTTGCCTGTCACTTTGTGGACTGTTTTATGCCTGTGTGAGCAATCAAATTACTGTATGTTTCTCACACAAGCAGCTTAAACCAAAAGCCCCTAAGACACAATAGGCAATAGATTATGTCATAATTGCACATACAGTATAATAATGAAATAATCTAGTACAGGGCCTAAAGTAAACTCTACTAACTTACTAAAGGTTAACCAAATTATCAACTAAAATACTCTCATTAATTCGAAATTTTGATCTTGATTTGCCTAGAATGTTTCACAGTATTGCCCTTAACTTGCCCATCTTGTATTTATTCCTTTACTGGTGTTTCAGTTGCATGCTGAACATTGGAAGCAGGCACTCCTACAGCTACCTCTGCACAGATCAGATCTATAAATTGGCCTAGTAGGATCAAATGCTTGCCTCCATGTAGATATATCATTTTAATGACATACTGTAGAGAACACCAGGCAAGCAGGCGGAGGACCCCTCCCTAGAAAAGTTACGTATTGCACCTTTAAATAGCCTTCAGCTATGCCAGGCATTTTGGGAGGCATACTTCTGGTACATCTTCTCTTGGCAAAACCAAAACTTTCTGAGACACTTTTGTCTCTCCCCAGTGCCTTCAGGCTATGGTTCAGTGACACCCTCATAAATCACTTTCCAATGTATCCATGTTCATACGCTTTCCCTCTGCCCCTCACCTCCGGCACTCCCCCCGCCCTGACCACCACCAGCCTCTGTGGCAGCTCCCTGTCCTGTGGGGAGCCCAGCCACAGCCCCAAACAATGTGAACTATGCAGTAAACAGACACGCACCACCAAAACCTCTGCTGGGAATTCTGACCTCCACCATTCACACACTTATTCTGATAGGGAGCACTAAACTGCAGGCATTTTGAAAATGACAGATAAATACCCTGATGTTCTCACATTATTTACTGAATGGACTAGTGTGACCTCCAGGCCAGAGCAATTAAATGTGTTTTTTTTTTTCTTTTTTTTTACTCCGATAACAACTCTTGGAAAATGCAGTAACTTGGAAATGTATAGCCTAATTGTGTGTTTAAAATTATATTATTTATAAAAAAAAATATATTATTTAAAGCTGGATAGCGGCAAATCTTTAAATGGGCAGGCAACTGTGGTAAAATAAAGGTACTGCAGATAAATTATGTTGTAGAAAGAAATCACCTTATGGATCAAGAGTAGTTATTTGATCAATGTTTACTTAACTCAGTCCACCAAAATAACTACATAAACATTATCCAAAGGAAGCATTAACTCCTATAGCCTATAACCACCAACATACTATGTTACAACATAAGACGGTAACTATGTTCTATATGAGAGCCATGAACTCTTGTACTCTTGCTGTCGCCCTCACTGAAATCCAATGTATGTGTCATGCATAGATGCTGATACTGTATTCTGTGCATGCAGTTTTCCATTGGAGTTTCCTATGAGAACAGATGTCATAAGTCTCATAAGTCAACAATAAATTCACAGAGACACACACATTCAACACTTTTGAACCTGCGCTGGTTCCAAAAGTCAAAACTGCTGATTTTTTTGAAATGTGGGAGCTCAAAATATTTTATATCATAAGTTACACATTTCTGAATGTTTGTAGAGTCTTCAGTCTGAACTGCAGGACTGTGACCACTAATTGTTATATTTTAGTTTATATATGAAACAAAACACTTGCATGAATCTCGTACAAATTTTCACAAAGAGGATTCACAATGTAACCACCTGTTACTGCATGCATCTCAATAAATATGACTGTGACCTCTGCAAACACAGACTGTTGTGATAGAACACTACACTACTTCTATAGATGACTATGATAGATGACTATGTCTGTTCTGTACCACCAAATAAATTACAACAACACAAACCACACGGGAACTCAGACTTAATCTAATTATTACCTACTGAGAAACAAGGAGAAAGATTGCAGGTCTAACATGCCCAATGAAAGCCCATTGCTATTTTCCTATACATAAATATAGTTAAGATATTTGATTTTTGCCCAAAACAGAAACAGTATCATCAATTTAAAAATGAAAGAAAAAAGTCTTACTGTCTTAAGACTGTGGGTGGTGCCAGGAGGGGCATCCAGTTTAACTGGCTAAATGCAATGAGAGATGAGATTATTTTCACTTTATGGATTACATTATTATTGGGTAAATATTCACTTCTGAAAATGATCAAATCAACTCAACTCATTAATGTGTCCATCACATGCCAGGGCAAATGGCATCAAACACTGATAAATTAAGATGCTATAGGACAATGTGTTCCTGGCTAAATAGACAGAGATGCATCAGTACAGGAACTTAATATTAAACATAACTGTACAGCATAACTGTACAAATTCTTGCAAGCTAAGAGACAGTATATTTGTAATTTAGAAATCCTTGAAAGCCAAAGCCAAAAGAGGATAAGGATAAAAACTAAAAACAACCATTTCATAACAAACATATTTTTATAGCGCAGGTTGAAGTTGTCCACATTTAGTAGTCAGCACGCTCACCTCACAGGAAACCCAAAGAAATGAAACGTAAAATATTTCCGTTGCCCCAAACCAGGCCCCAACTAAAGAACTCAGCTCTGTCAGACTTTCTTCTCAAACCATATGAGGCATGTGTCAAACTCAACTCATTTCAGACTAGAGTTATATAGACTTGGTTCTCACACGGCAGCTGTTCAAAAGCTTTGTGCAAATGCAACCCCTCTCTCAGATCCCTTTCTCTGCATCAGCATAAACCCATAATCACAACATCTCTGTCCACATTCTTGTCCCAAGTCACAAATGAAATGTAAACTCAAGACTACACAAGCTACACAAACTGTTTACGAAGGGGAAAATTACTCCAACCTCAGATGAAATGAGTTGTTTAAAATGTTAATCAAGGCTTTAATACAGCAGAGGACCATGTATTCAGAGTCTGTACATAATGCTTCACAATTGGTAGTACAACTTTGTCAGAAATATAAAAAAAAGGCAACTAGTTAACAAAAACTACAAAAACTCTGAATGCTGCAATCTATGATCATTATTTCTATTACCCTCTACTTTACAATTTCAAGAAATAAACATACTTTTACTCTGTATTTAAGCAACAACATATTGAAATATATTTCAAGTACTGCACACACTCAGTCTGTAACTTGTGGTGATATTTTTACATTGTGTGGGTACAATACTATCCTGAACTTTTTTTATCCACAAAGTTCACAAGAGGAGAAACTACTTTGCCAGCTGCCAGTCTGGACACATTGCATTATATTGTGCCCACACAGTCCCAGGCGGGCACCACCCCGTTCTTGCTATTTTGTATTCCACAAAAACAGTTTATGGACACAATAAAACAGAATTTCCATGGTTATTCTAAAATAGACAGTGATGAAGGTTTGGGATGTATTATACAGCTCTCATGATACATATTGTACCTTGAATCTTGTTGCAAAAAAAAATAAAAAATCCTGGAAAATAAACGTCATTCCTCTCCTCCTGGCTGTACAGACTGTGTTTTTTTTTTTTCATTGAAACTTTCAACTGAGCATCTTAAGTGATTTTCATCATTCTTTCCTTAAACTACTGCATGTCTGTAGAGCTCTGTGTATTTATATTAAGTCTTTCTGGAGAATCTTCTCATCCAAAACTAACACAGGTCAGACTTTTGATTGTGCCATATGAGCTTCATTGTACGGCATGTGTATTAAACAGCTGCCAGGGACTTCAAGCACCAATGAGAAGGCATGGTATGTTAACACAGCAAGGTTAAAATAGAAAGAGCACAGTTACTTTGTGAAGTATTACAATAAAGATATGGGTCAACATTTAATCGATAAAAGCTATCATCTAGATTAGTATTCAGTCTAGGTTAAGTGATTTGCCCCATGTTTCATTTAATAAGTTACGAGTCTGACCCTGAATTAAGCCCTGGATCGAACATAGTCAAGGTTATCATTCAGAGCATCACTGTGTTGATTAAGAATTCAACAGATGTGAGAGAAGATAACTACATGCACACGTGGCTTACCTTGGGGCATAGTATGTGCAGTTTTTTCCTATTAGAATAGCTGTTTTCAGTCCAGTTCAGTTTGTCTGCTTGTCTCCTTAAGGTAAATGCCAGTGTTGCCTTGCCATAACAGAAGCTCATGTGTGTAAAGGGGAGTCCAGACTTGGGAGGGGCTTGGGAACCCGCCGTCTGTCCAACAAAACTGACAGAGGAGGTTAGATGTTGTGGTTAGCCCCGCCCACACCCTCTGCGTGTCGACCAATGAGAAGTCAGAGGTGGAGGACGAGAAAGAAGGAGCTCCTATGGGACACACAGCGACAACATGTCAAAATATCATGGTATGGGGCAAGAGTTAACAGTGTGTGGAGTGAACTTACGGTTTCACATGGCTCAGACCGCCCCGTTCAGAAAGTGTAACCCTATCCCATGTTATGTGCAGTGCGGTCCATATAATGAGAGGCAAAGAAGGGGCAGAGCATAGGGCTGGGTGCCATCGTTCGGGGTTAATTCTCTCACTGAGTGGTTGTCATACCACTCAGTGAGAGAGATCTGCAAATCACCGTCTTTGATTGTCAGTAATTTGCAGATCTTTTTCAACATGTCATCGTCTTCTATGACCTGACCACCATGATGCAATGTGGCAGTCCTAAAACACAAACAACAACAGTGTTTAATGTTTACGGTCTGAACTATTACTAAAAGAAACAAACATAATCCTTAAGTGTTGTAATGTTGAAAGCATCTTGATACAGTATAAATGATACAGTACAGTTAGTTTATTTTTAATGACTTCATTAACTTTTATTTCTGGCACAGAATGGCATCAATATAGCAAACGGCATACCTCATAGTCTGTAAGTTATTACTGTAGCTGCCACAGACCTGCCCCTGTTTGTGGTGTAATTCCTGCAGTTGTCTTGCTCTTTACAATGAAATATTATAGGTCCTTATTACTACAACATTTCAAGTTTGGTCTGTGCTAATATATTGCCTACTTTATAGTCACCTGAGAAATTTTCAAAACAAAAATTTATCAATTTGATATATTTCCCAGAAAGAGATCTAAAGTAAGAGCTCCCATCGCTGCTTTGTCCTCCAAAGGATGGAAAAGAAATAAGCTCAAACTGCTGTGAAATTCTTCTTTTCCATTACACAGGCAGACAACTGACTCCGAGCGGGATTGTGGTCAAACTTGGAGAGAAGAGTAAAAAAAAAATACTTCACTGGGCCAAATGGCTGCTGACAGACTGACCACATAAGCAAAAACTTGGCCAGAAGGAAACATACAGTGGTCTACTCAAAGAGGGGATTTAGAAATGAGCAGTCCAGACTAAATATGTAGTTTGTAATTAATGTAAAATAAGAACTCAGAATTGACTTATTAATTATTAACTTTAATAAACCGTTTTGGGACCATAAAGTAAACTGCAGGGGTCATTTTCCTTTCATTTTAGTCACTACTAGAAAAGAGAGCTATATTTATTTTTTACCAAGGGGAAAATGGTCATTTGCCGTTCTGGGTATTTATGTCCATGCAACTGTTTAATATGCCACTAAATAATTACATTGTTTTTGGCTAATGTGTAATCCTCCAAGCATCTGAACAAACTGGAAAAGCTGTCTGCGTGTCTTTGATTGTCAGTGATTTGCCAGAAAATGGGACGGCAGTGGATCAGTGGTTAGAACACTTCTTCCACCAATCCAAAAGTCTCAGAACTGATTCCTACTCGGACCAATGCTTCCCTTCATTGTGTCCTTAGGCAACCTTGCCTGGTATGAATGGTGAGAGTGTGAGCGATTGGTGGTAGTTAGAGGGGCTGATGGAGCAGATTGACAGCTTAACTTTGGTCAGTCTATGCCAGGGCAGCTGTGGCTACAGAAGAAGCAGGTTTGGAGGAAATGAACAACTAAAACCCAAACTGCCTTCAATGCCTTATTATTATTATTCTTCATCTGTTGCAGCACCGTACATGTCAAAATATGTAAATATGTCAACTGAACAGAAAGACACTTTCTGGGCCTTTGTGCAAGTACCAGAGAGGCCTGGGTCAGTTTGGGTTATGTTGTACTCCACCCTCTATCACTATGTTTTTTGTCTGCATTCTAAGTCAAGCGTGTGAAAACATATTGACTAGAGCAGTTATTCCAAAAGTGAGGTCTGGGGTCACCTGGGGGGCCTAAAAGGTACTACAGGGAGAGTCCAAAAGGTTGTCCACAGAACAAGCATAAAATATATATATTTTTTAAATTAACTACATAATTAATTTATTTATATAATTTACTACTTTAAATCAATATTAAGCCACATTATGACTTTTAACATTTGAGGGGAAAACATTATATTTTGCAAAATTTTGAACTGAGCATGCATTGTTATTGGGAGGTATGTACAATTCTGCATAAGGGCTGTGGCTTTACAGACTGTGGGAGCAACCGGACTAGAGAATGCACTGACAATAAAAAAGATAGATGATAAAAAAGACAGATGACAAGCATTGAGTTTGAGGTATTGCTTGCTGAAGTAATGAGTTGAAAGGTCAAAAGTGGCATCAGCAGTACCCCAGGCATAATATTAGGATTAGAACTAGTTTGACAACATTCAAGCATATTAAAACCTCATTATATTCTATTTTAGTACCTCTTTTCATCGCAGAACCTCCCACTGGACTCTCTTTGCCCTTAGTTTCCCCTTTGCCCTTTCTGCAGTGAAAGCTAATTATGCATGTAGATATTGTCCATGCCTAGACATAGACTGGCTGGTGGGCTCTATTTGTTGATCAAACAGAAACCTCTCATTTGTGGAGTTAACATTTAACAGCGAAAATCCAGGCTCTTGACCTTGTTTAGACAGTCTCTCCGTTCGGCTGAATGAATGAATGAAGCTAGATTGTGTAATGATTACACTTTCTCTCCTATATATAAAAAATAAATGTGTTTCTCACCCTCATCCAGCTCGGGTCCTCTACCAGAGGCCTGGGAGCCTGAGAGTTCTGTGCAGTATCTTTGCTGTTGCCAGTACTGCACTTTTCTGGACCGAGATGTCCGTTGTTTTTCCCGGTATCTGTTGTAGCCACTCTTCCAGTTTGGGGGTTACAGCCCCAAGTGCTCCGATCACCACAAGCACCACAGATGCCTTTACTTTCCAGGCTCTCTCCAGCTCCTCCTTGAGCCCCTGGTATTTCTCTAGTTTCTTGTGTTCCTTTTTCCTGATATTACTATCGCTTGGTATTGCGATGTCAACCACCATGGCTCGGCGATGTCCACCACCACGGCAGATGCGATATATATATATATATATATATATATATATATATATATATATATATATATATATATATATATATATATATATATATATATATATATATATATATATATATATATATATATATTATTCCATTCTTTTACAATGTTAAGAACACTACATCATGACAACGTGACAACAAGAACAACAAACAAAACAGAAATTGCCCAAAACTGAGTGGGAAGAAGACACCATATTTGCATGGGGCCAAGTGACTAGTTGATATTTTTCAGTTGAATTATGTTTTTATACTGTATTTTTGAGCTTCTGTCAAATTTTTACTAATCAGAGCATTTTCCAAACAGCAGCTCTTGAGTGCTCTTGTGACTGGCATCATCAAAAGTTATTCAAAGAAGGAACACTGATGAACCAGCAACAAGTGATACCAGAACTAAACTGGTATAAGGGAAAGCATTTGAGTAAACCCGTGTGAAAAGTACTGAACTGATGACTTGTGCCAGGCTGATTTTGCTCGTGTGGGAGAAAGCAGACTCCTATATTTAAAAAAAATAAAATGAGACATCCATGTAACGCTGTGTTTGAGAGAATGTGGATGTTATAGGTGTCTACTGCTGTTTAAATGTCTGTGTGTACTTCTGCATCTCACTGTTTTTGTTTTGCTCTATTTATTATTTATTATTTTAAAAAGTTTAGTCAACGCTGGCCTTTCTTTTTATGTTACTAAAACTGAAAAGACGAGGTTGATGCTAATTACAAAAGAAAGATAAAATACTCAAATGTTTGCGTAGTTGTAGTGTCAGGCTGGGGTGGAGTATCCTGCCTGATTGGACTGAACTGAACTTAGCCCTAATGAAAAACTAGGTCACTGTTCAGTTTGAAAATTGGATTCAGCAACACTACAGACCTTCATCTTAGTACTACTTATTTTAAGTTAGGAAAAAACTGGTTACTCTTATGAAACGACAATTATTAACATATAATATATGCCTTCTGTAACTGCAGTGTGTTGAGAGGAAAACAATTATATCATTATTTACAAACTACTTACAAGAATCAATCTGGCTTAGTTAATAATTGACTTGACTCTACTCATAGTTTAAATAGTGGGTTTTTGAGTGAGTTGAATAAAGTTAATGAGGATTACATGACTGACTATCAACATGAGAGGAGATCTTGTATTAGGCTTACTGTTTGTGCTGGCTGCCCCATACCATATCTTCTGTGATGAACCTGTAATTTCTACAGTTGAAGTTCGCTCCCATTTCACTGCGTTGGATGAGGTCCGGGTTCTGGCAACAGGCCTTCTCCAGCTGGGCCAGAGTCTGAGGGATTTTGTACAAAAAACAAAAGGACAGATAAATGACATAGTACATAAGCTGAACATCTTTGACCGCTCATTCGATCAGCTCTCAATGTTGGCTAGTAAGATTAAAGAGGAGGAAGAGGAGCTGAAGAAGACTACGGTGGTGCTGAAGGCCAGTAATGAGGAGATAAAGGATTTGTCTGATCAGATCCACTCCAAAGTGGACACGATCCTGCAGGAAAAGAGCTGTTTGCAACACAAAGTGGAGGGTTTGGAGGAGAGGCTCAGCAGCATGTCCCAGGGGCTGGTCACGAGTGAACAAGTGGAGGAGCTCACTGCTCTCAGGGTGAGCAGAAATAGACCTATGTACATAAAAATAGGGGTGGCTGGTATGCATAAAAAAAAAATCTAATAATAATTTTCTTAGAACATACAGATCACATTTGTAAAGGTGCGTTAGGCTGACAGCCTGCTGTCTGCTTGTTTCCATGGAAATGTTATTGGTTTGCCTTATTGCCTTAAAGATTAAATTTGTCAATCTGTCATGTAGTCAAGCAAATATCACCACCGAGCCAAGTTGCAGGTCAGATCTGTGGTGGGGTGAGCACACTTATACTGAGAAAACATATTTTAAAAAATACTTTTCAGCTCTAAAACATGTTATTGAATAAATGCATAATTAATCACTTAAATTATATACTGTGGAATAGCATATCACATTGATCAGATCATTACACATAAAGGACAAGAATATTTCAATAAAAGTGAAATACTCAGCATTTTTTATTTGCATTAATATTTTTTTTTTCTTTTTTCAGAACACTATCTACAGCCAGGAGCAGAGCATTGCAGAGCTACTGAAGGCTGTGAAGGAACAAAGTCATCAGCTGAATCAACAAAGGTCCAAGATTAAGATTCTCGAGGATAAAGTCGGTGAAAGTCTTCAAACCATTGAAAAAGCTTAAATTTGTCAGATAATGTTACATAAATATTCCCTGAAAGGTGTTGAGTCTTCTACTTTTTGACAGGTTGCAGCCAACAAGGACCAAGAAACTAATGAAAAAAACATTCTTTTATCTAACACTGAGGCTCCCTCACTTCCTCCTTATCGATATTCTGAGAAGACTGGATCTGAGTTAATGAGTAAGACATACAATAAATAGTGTTCACATTTGAACTGTTTTCTAATACAATATAACATCATCATTGTAGATTTGCCATCAGACTGCAGTGAACTATTTAACCAGGGAGAGCGAGTGTCTGGGGTGTACGCTATAAAACCTGACACATCAGAGCCTTTTATGGCTTTTTGTGACATGACCACAGGTATTCAACTCATTTTCAACACATGGTCATAATTAACTATTAACGTACATATTGATATTCTAAGTTTAAAATCCAGGTTTATAAATATTTATTTTTGAAAAGGGGAAACTGTGATTCAGAAACGAACAGATGGCTTTATAAATTTTGATCAAAACTGGGAAAAGTATGAAAGTGGATTTGGAGATTTACAAGGTAGGAAGGAGTAAATTTGAATCACATTTGCAATATTTCTACCTGCACTTTGACATAGAGACTTCTTGTTGAAGTGTATTGATTGTTTTATCTCTCACAGGGGAGTTCTGGCTGGGACTCAGGCGTATCCACTCCCTCTGTACAGGGAAACTCCATCCTCCGTATCCATCTGGAGGAGTGCAAACAGCCTCGGCGAGTTTTTGAATATAGATTTGCTCTTGAAGGTCCACAGCGCAACTATACCATTCATCTTACACTACTGTCTCAAGACCTGCCCGACCTCATGAGTAACCAGACACACACAAAGTTCTCTACTAAGGACAGGGACAATGACAACCAGCCTCAATACAACTGTGCCCAAGACACAGGTACAAATTAATTTACTAAAGATAGCTGTTAAATAATTATTAATTATCAGTCTATTGTAGACTAAAAAGTACATATTTAGTAATATCTACTATTTCTAAATTTATTCAGTATTTTGTGTATTAATTTCATTTGGAACTTGTTTGCTTTGAATTCTTCTCATAGGTGGATGGTGGTTTAATGCATGTGGAGGCACTAACCTGAATGGGAAATACTTCAAGTCAAGGGGACGGTCAGATCGGAAGAGGGGGATCCAGTGGAGAATGAGGAGAAGGGGCTCATCCTCTTTAAAGTTCACCCAAATGTCTGTGCGGCCTCTTTCGCCCTCCACTCATCTCTGATCTTAAAGATCTCCTGAGTGGAGGGATGGAAAAGATTTGCAATGTGCGGTGACCTCTAGTGGACTACATAGGATATAAAAAAACATGTCAAATAAGCTGATTGCTGTTCTCAGTAAATGGTTAGCCGATACCCATGGATGAGGCAAGAGCCATTAGCAATATATGACCTAAAAAGGAAATCTCTAATTTTGTTTATAAACTACAATAGTATAAAAATATAAACCCATATTAATTAATGTGTACAGATCCATAGAAATATGATATCATGTGAAACTCAGCAATAACTTAATTTTGGGTCATATTGACCTAGGGCTTTTTATGGCTGTATTTTCTGAATATTGGATATCGTCACTATCAACTAAACATTTAGAGTTTTATGCTTACATTATATAACAAAAACTATCAAATAAATCTGAATATGCAAATATATAAAAAATATACATGTTTAACTTTTAAGTTATTACTTGAATTGCTGAGGCATATACTCTTCAGTCTACTTAATCTGTATGCTGTTTATGTTTTTTTTTTTTTTGAACATGTGTCTTGTAGAACTATAGGGGGCACTGTTGTCCAGCTAAGACTGACTTTGTACATTGATATACTTTAACTGTAATTGAACTGCTACTAAAAATATTATTATAACTTATGTTAACTTATGTTATTATAATTTTCAGTATGTTTTAATGTACTCTACAGTCATTGTCAACATTTTCAGTTCCCACTTTTGGACATTGAGCTCCTGAAATAGTGCCGCTTCATAGCCACACTTCTCTTTAGACATCATTTCACTGTTCACAGCTGCAGCATTCACACCCACATAAGTTGCTCCCATAACACTTAGGCCACACCCCCTTCTTTGTGACTGGGCCCAGAGCCTTGACAGTGATATCCCTGCACATGTGTGGGGCAGCGTCTTCAGTTTGCCACACATTGGTCTGAACTCAAATGTTATTTTGGGATTCAGAAGTCCCCATGTGCTTCCTGGCTGCGTCGCATTATAGGAGGGGCTAAACCTTCACCCTCCCATTCTAAGCCTATGTAATGCCCCCATGTCGATAGCCTGGGGATTTCCTCTCAACAATAGCTCTCCAAACTGCAGATTTAGACTGAAGTTTCCATAAAGGATGGATACTGGTCCTCTGCAGGTGCTTACAGTGGCCACAGCTCCTTATCCGGACCAGAGACCAGGCACAAGTGGTCTCAGGAAGAGGGTCTCTTTGTTTCAGACCAGACCATACTATCTGCATAACTTCATCCAGAGTATCTTCTCCTCCATCGACCTACGTGATCGCCAGGGCTCCACTGTGGTGCTGGGAGGAGATGGGCGCTTCTTCAACAAGACCGCCATCGAGGTCACTGTGCAAATGGCAGCAGCCAATGGGGTCAGTGGTTTGTGTTGTGCCGTGGGTTTGTTTGTGTGAAAAGCATGACTCATGACTAGAAAGAATAATTTTCCTTCTATTTCTTTTCTCTTTTATTATATTTTTGAAGACAACTGAAGTCACCTAATCAAGATGACTATTTGAATATGTTTTTTGTTGCTGTGGCACTGACTGAAGTCATTGCAGAAATAAACAATATACAATTAAATGTCAATATCTGAAAAAGAATCACATTGCATTACTCTAATGATTGACTGTCATATGATTGGCTGGGACTGTTGCTTGTGTACTGAAACTGAATACCGTGTTAGTTTTTCGAAGTCATATGAAACACTAACCTAATGTTTGATGATACCTTTCCCTCACAGGGATAAATTAGAATGTGCACGAGTTGCCTTCACATCTGTGGCATTTGTGCAGGTGGGGCGTGTCATCATAGGTCACCATGGGATACTGTCCACGCCCGCCCTTTCCTGTGTGATCAGGAAATACAAAGCTATCGGTGGCATTATTCTCACCGCCAGCCATAACCCCCGGCGGACCAGAGGGATACTTTGGCATTAAGTTCAACGTGTCAAACGGAGGTAGGGTAACTGGAGAGGCCAGAGCACGCAGCGCCACAGGCCAAGTGAAAAATAGTGTGAGGAGACAAGTCAGAGAGACATTTAACAAGGCTCAAGTGTACCGTGCCTGGATAAAGACTTTGTCTGGACGGCCAGTGCATGATAATGCTCCAGCTTAGCAGGACACTCTCTGAATTTTGATGTGCATTTGTGTCATAAACAATCAATGCATAATAACATTCCATTTTCCCTGCATGATTCAAATATTGACACTCGTTTATATTCAGGACCAGCTAAAGAGGCTATTACCAACAAGATCTTTCAGATTAGCAGAACCATTGAGGAGTTTGCCATCTGCCCTGGACTCAGGGTGGATCTGACAACCGTTGGCAAACAGTCATTTGACCTGGAGAATAAGTTCAAACCATTCAAAGGTGAATTGTTGTTAAAATATCAACAATCTGCCATTAAGTTGTTATCTGTTTCAGTCTTTCCCTGTCTGTTTCAGTTGAAATTGTGGACTCAGTGGAATCATATGCCAATCTTCTGAGGAACATTTTTGACTTTGCTACATTAAAGGAACTTTTGTTCAAAGAAAACCAGATCAAAATCAGGGTGGACGCTATGCATGGAGGTAACACTGTCACTATCACTATGTTAATGTTAAAGACAAATTTTAAAGGTCTACCACTAGTTACAACCAGTGGTGAATTAGAAGGGCTATTTTTAGTCTCCCAAAACACTGAAACTTATCCTCAAGTAACCCAAAGAACCAAAACAAAGCAGTATTAATACTCCTCACTATTTGACAGTTGCTGGTCCGTACGTGAAGAGGATACTGTGTGAGGAGCTGGGCTGTCCTGCCTCCTCAGTCGTTAACTGTACCCCTTTGGAGGACTTTGGGGGGCAGCCCCCTAATCCTACCTATGCTGCAGACCTGGTGGAGGACATGAGGAGTGGACTATGGGATTTTGGTGCAGCCTTTGATGGTGATGGGGTTTGTTAACAACAAAACTATAGTTTTGATTTGAAGACCTTATACAATGCCAATAGCTTATTTTCTGAGCTGTGTTTTCTCATTGTGGCTGTTTAGGATCGTAACATGATCCTGGGTAGGAATGGCTTTTTTGTGTCACCATCTGACTCTGTGGCTGTAATTGCGGACAACATCTTTTGCATCCCGTACTTTCAGCAAACAGGGGTCAGAGGCTTTGCCCGCAGTATGCCCACAAGTGCTGCTTTAGACAGGTAAATCCAACAGGCGAGTTCATAACTCCAATGCCCATAGTTCAATTTACATTAGTTAAGATTATATTTTATTGTGGTAGGCCTATAAATAAGTTTTGTTTGCAGAGTCGCTAAGGCAACAAAAATAGAGTTATATGAGACTCCCACCGGCTGGAAGTTTTTTGGAAATTTGATGGATGCAGGTTGTCTATCTCTGTGTGGAGAGGAAAGCTTTGGCACAGGTACAAATAGAGACTAAGTAAAGTTTCTGTATGTTAAGAGAAATTACTTACTGAAGTTTATACATCAGGAAGTGACCACATTCGTGAAAAAGATGGGCTTTGGGCTGTGCTAGCTTGGCTGTCCATTCTCGCTGCAAGAAGACAAAGTGTAGAAGACATTCTTAAAGATCACTGGTTAAAATATGGAAGGAATTACTACACAAGGTTTATTACTGTTGGATTTACACTTTTGTAAACGTCTCATATTCTCTTTTGCAATCTGATGAATAATCATTTCATCTGAAATCCTAATCGTAGGCCACATACATATAGTAATACTTGTCTGTTTTGACCTCAGATATGACTATGAGAATGTGGACATAGACACAGCCTGTGAAATGATGGAAGACTTGGAAATATTGATCACAGACAAGTCCTTTGTGAGACAGAGATTTGCTGTTGAGGATAAAATCTTTCAAGTAGAAAAAGCAGACAACTTTGAGTACACAGACCCCGTTGACAGCACCATATCCAGGAACCAGGTACATGCCAGTGATTCATTTTTATGATGATATTCTATTCCTGTTAGAACAGTTATGGTGTATTCAGAGGCTATGGGAAATTGCACACTTTAAAGCATTATTCTGTTAGCATTCTGTGTCTGGCACTATGTTCTGAAAAGGCATCTATTTTCTCATCAGGGGTTGAGGATAATCTTCTCTGATGGCTCTCGCATCATCTACAGACTCAGTGGAACAAGCAGTGAGGGGGCCACAGTTAGAATCTACATCGACAGCTATGAACGACACAATGTTTTTCAAGATACTCAGGTACTAAAAATAATGCATATATTACCAATTTCTTCATATTACAGTGGAAAGCAGAAGAAAATTGATGGATGGCATTATGTTACAATGATTTTACTATTGTTATCAGTGTAAAAACATAGATTGTACATATGAACAGACAGAGATAACCCTCTAGTAGGCACTTTCCAAATAGGAAGTGTTCATGGGGGCACTTCGGCTTTCCGACCCGGTTTCTAACTGACTTTACATGGAAAAATTGTCACTCCTCTCTCTGTAATGGCTGCAGTGAGTCTCGTCATTTTCGTCTTAAAATGTTTGTATTAACCTGCTCTTCGTAATTATGGTGTTTTTACTTTGAATGTAAATACATTTTTATTCCTAATATGAACCTGGCACCAAATTCTCAACTAAAACTGTTAGCATCATGAGCTTCATTTGACTATAGTTGAACACTATGACCTTAGTCCACTTCTTTATACAGTCTATGGGTATAAATTTGCAATCTTAAACTTATGGTATAATCATATTTAAATATTAATATTCAGGAGCATCTGGAAGCCAGGTGTTTTACAATAACCATAACATCTTTGAACAGGTGATGCTGTCGCCCCTAGCAACCATCGCAGTAAAGATTTCTCAGCTGCATCACAGGACAAGACGAACGGGCCCTTCAGTCATCACATGATACTGGAAGGATTTTGTGTTAATTAATGTCAATGTATGTATGTTTAACTTTTGCACACTTCAATACTATACATATTATGAGTAGTACTTACTGCTTGGGCAAAAATGTATTATAGTGGTTGTACAACATTAAACTTTTTATGTGTTTTTTTAGCACTTGTGATTTGGTTATCATATCAGTCATACATTTTAGCTTTCAACACCCCTCAGCAACAGAGGCGGCACCAGAAGGGGGCTTGAGGTGGCACTAGCCTCCCCTAGAATAGCTATTTCACCCCCATAGCTCCCCCAAACAGTTTGCCCCATTTTCATAGCACATCCAATCTTAACAAAAAATTTTCAAATGTCAACCACTGACTGAGACCACAATATGTATAGTTTGTCGGCCAAAAAAAAGCGGAACATTGTTCTCGTATCGGTTGGTTATTCTCCTAACCAACTCACCCATTTTTCACCCACTGAACAATGACGAAAAGTCCTGAAATTTTGCCATCTGGTAAAAGTCGCGCTTCTCTAACTTTTGGCTATTTTCATTTTCCAAAAATAAATAAAATGGCTCGTCAGCGCCCCCAAACGACTCAAAAATGCATTAGGGAATACGAATGACACAAAAAAAAATTTGCATGTACAATCATAAAATTTGACACAGAAGTCGATCATGTCAAGACAAGGAAAAAATATTATTACGCCAACACCGTGTGCTCCACTAGGGGGCAGTAATATTAGCTTAAAGTTGGCTAAGCTTTTACGAACTCCTCCGAGGGCGTTCACCCCAACGAGCTCAGATTTGGTCCACATTATCTCAAGACGTGGAACATCGAAAGTTATCCAAATTTTTCACACACGTCTTACGGTCTCTGAACAGTGAAGCAACAAAAAATGCACACAATTTTGGAGATTTACAAATTGCTCCCATTTGCTCAAACGAACTCTGATTTCAATGAAATTTGAAACAGTTGTTAAACTCTCTGCCCTAAAGCTACTTAATGTGAAAATTATTAATTTGGCACATTAGCGCCCCCTATAGATTGAAACAAAATTTAATATATGAGAAAATCATTTCTTCCCAAATAGTTGTTCAAAAATTTCTGAAATTTTGCACAAAATTCCATTTTGGCATCCTGATCCAAAAGTCAGTGACACCCATGTCATATTTTTTATGGCGTTGCCATAGCGATGACATAAACTCTCCATTGGTAAAATCTACAAATTCTGGCACAAACTTTGGCCGATGTCATTTAAATTTTAATCGTTGATTGACACCCCGACCCTGAACAGATTTATATAAGAAAATCTCAGGTGGGCGCAATAGCGCCCCCTAGGGAAATTGCACGGTAGTGCCAAAATTTACTTTGTCGTAGACATATAAAACTTAGTACACAGATTCATGACATGGTCTCGATCAAAAAAGTGTAGGACGACCCCATGCCATTTCCGCATCGTGTTACCATGGTGACAGGCCAAACATCTGACCTCACCAATAGGACGCCCAACAAAAACTTTGGTGTAGCCAAACCAAATTTGGTACAGAGATGCATCATGGGAATAGGAACAAAAAAGTATATTACGTGGTTGCTAGGCAACCAACAGGAAGCCGGCCATATTGGATTGATCGGGCGACCTAGCGACGAAGGCACAAATTCCTGTCCTCATATTTCAACGAACTCGTCCTCGGGCGTTTGACCCAGACTCACCAGAATCATTCTGTATCATCTAGACAAGTGGGACATTAAAATTTGTTAAAAGCTTTTTAAAAGGTCAAACGGTGTGACCATCAAACTTCGACGCCTGATCATTTGCACAAACTTTGGCCAATTTCACTCATATTTTAACCGTGGGTTCACACCCCGACCCTGAACAGATTGATGTAAGAAAATACAAAAATGGGTGCAATAGCGCCCCCTGGAAAATTTGTATGTAAAAATAAGGTTTTATTTGTCACAGATATACAACATTTGGCACCCACATTTGTGACATGGTCTCAATTAAAAAACTCAATGATGCTCACACCCCATTTACATTGTGTTGCCATGGCAACAAGCCAAACGTAGCCAAACCAAATTTGGTATCCAGATGCATCATGGCAATAAGAACAAAAATGTATATTGTGACCACGCCCCTTTACAAACCGGAAGTCCGCCATCTTGGATATTTTCTTTTGCCAAATTTTGGAAAATTGCAGGGTTAAATTAAGATTTTTAGGCCTAGGGTTGGGGCTATGGTTAGGATTACGATTAGGGTAAGGTTTAAGTTTAGGCTTATTAGGGTCAGTGTGAGGTGCGGCGTTTGCGGGGCGCGGCGTTTGCGGGCTGCGGCGTTTGCGGGGCGCGGCGCAAGCACGAGCGAGGGCCGATCATTGCCGCTTGCGGCTATATTTATTAATTACTATTATCTCTACAAGGTGCTAACTACACAAAAATTTGTAAATTTGTAAATTTAACATGTTAAGTGAGCACCCGCATTGAAAACCTTAGCACCCCTTAGCTTCTCCAACCACAAATGTCTAGTTCTGACTTTTAGCTGAAGAAACTCTATTCTATAGGGCAACCCATGGCACATTTTTTGTGATTACTCGAATTCTCATTACAGACATTATTTTTGAATGAAAGAACTGGGAGTTTTCTTCCTCAGCGGCTTCGAATAAGATAATTTGGATTAAAATTTCAGTCACTAACATCCTGAAATTTAACTTATGGAGGCATGTCAGGGAATAAATTATGCTCAATGTGACATTATTTTTTGAGTCCAAATATTCACATTTGTAAGTGAAAGGTAGCCTATAGGTTTGGTTTAGACCTGGAGGTGTATGCTATTTTGAAACACAAATACCTTATTTCCATGTAGCCACCACTAGCCAGTCAGATCAGAATCCAGTAACATCTCCATCTCTTTGATCACTGATGCCCTTTGATGTCCTGCCACATTGTCCTGGTTTCAGCTGCATATAATGCTGCAACAAAGCAGACACCAGTGCATTACGTTCAATAAGCTATGTTATAAATAATAGGCCTAATAATAATATAGCCTTATCCTAGGAGGTTTTCGTAGGCCTGCTAGTCAAAATCTATTTATGTTTTTGATTTTTAGGATAAATATTACATGCAAACTCACAAAATCATTATTTAGCTTTAATAATTCCTTAATTATTGGCTACAAAACCTCCATGCCCCAAAATCCCGTGCTAGGTTCTTAATAGCCATCCAGTCACATGTTATTCCAAAAGTCACGAGCCATGAGTCATTTAACCTACCTTTTAAAACTTTAGTGGCATTTTAACCGCAACATTACAATTACTCTTCTTTAGAAAACCTTTGAGAAACTCGATGAAAAACATTTTTAGCAAGTTTCCCATTCGTTTATTTAGCTTACTGTGTCTTTAAGAAAGTCACGTGATATTAAACAAGGAAAAAGTCGGAAGCCGGAAGTTCGCCTACGAAGAAAGAGCCGTGCTAATAAACAATACACAAAGGAGCTAAAGTCTTCAAGAAATACGCAATGGCTGGTATAAAAGGTACGTTTTATCGACCGATTATACATCAGTGAATTATTTAGTGACGATGACATGATGTATTTTATTGATTTTCTTTATAAGGAAACTTTGTTAAACCATTAAACCCATAGTTTCAGTTTTCATGTTACTGTGCCCTGTCTCTACACAGTCTAGTTAAGATATGACTGCTTTTTTGTTTCATTTTAGCTGTAGGCCATGTAAAATATTAAATTATATTGATTAGGTCGTATATTTTTATGTTTTTGCAGCACTTGTTGGATTGTCCTTCAGTGGTGCTATTGGATTGACATTTCTTCTTTTGGGATGTGGACTGGAGCAGTATGGGTAAGTTTTAATTGGAATTATGGCATTGAGCAATATTTTGAGTAAGAATAATATTTTTTTTAAAAATACTTTGTAACACCTTTGTAACTTATTTTTCCACACAGGATATACTGGCCTCTGTTTGTTCTGATTTTCTATGTCTTGAGCCCCATTCCGACCTTCATTGCCAGACGTGTCAGCGACGATGACTCCTCAAGTAATGCCTGTAGAGAGCTGGCCTATTTCCTAACCACTGGCATTGTTGTATCAGCTTTTGGGCTTCCTATTGTACTTGCCCGCACCAGCACTGTGAGTTCTGGTTTCTCATTATTTACCCCAAATTTTATTATAAATGCAAAGGAATATTACTGACATTTTCTGAATCAGCATATGCTATTTTTCAAACAAATCAAACTTTATTTAGGAAAAGTTTTTTTTTTTTATTTTGCATGTAACTCAAAGAGTTACATGCAACTCAAAAGCTTTAAAGACAATTAAAATAATTCTGTCTCACTTATACATCCAGCTTTTGCTTTACAACAAAAAGGACAATAAAGGACAATTTAAAAAATCTTTCAGATACACATAAACCCCCTAATTTATCCCTTTTAAGATGTGACCTATTATTGACCTTATTTGGATGCTGTGGTACTTGGAAGGTTAAATATTTTGAGGTGATACCTGTGTCAAATGTTTGGCAACCATTGGTCTACATGATTTATATTTGGTAGTGTTGCAGCTATAGCTCTGTGTTCAGTGTGTGTTTTAAATGACAAACTTTTTGCTCTTGCAGATTAAATGGGGTGCTTGCGGACTGGTGATGACTGGAAATGCCGTCATTTTCCTCACCATTCTTGGATTTTTCATTGTGTTTGGAGGTAGTGATGATTTTAGCTGGGAGCAGTGGTAGAGACCAATAAACAACAACAAAAAAGTGGATGTGTAGGTGGCTGGTTGAATGAACAGAGTGCAGAATAACAGGCTACTGTGTTCCGCACTGTGCTTGTGTCTGCTCAAGTGCCTTATGTGTGGAAGCATATACAAACACTAAAATGTATACTTTTTATTGCAATTACGCTGCTTCATTTTATACATATATGCAGCATTTCCAGGCACATGTTGATAAACAGATCTGTCTCGCTTTAGTCTAATACTGTAACTCCAAATGGCCCTGAAAGGCAGTTGTCTGTCTAAAGAAGTGAAAATATGGGCTTTTTAGCTTCTCATTGTCAGAGAAATATATATTTAAAATGAACTTTCTGTTAAGTAGATGTTTCCAGCTTGAAACTGTCCCAATAGACATGTTAGTACATGCAACGCCTTTACAGACTTTCCATTATTCAAAATTTTTGTCAAGAAAGGGATACACACTGAATATCATTTTGATGCAGCCACAATTTATCAGCACTCAGTGTTTAGACTGAGATGTTTCTTCTGCAGTTTACTTGTTTTTGGATGAGGCAGGATAACAAATATTTATCTATGCTATAATGTTGAACACAATACACAGACAAATATTAAACTTTATTTATCTGTACATATTTTCCTCCTCCGGTGCAATGTTTACATTTTCACCAAAGATCATTTTGATTGATCCACTGAAGTGTAGGCTATGTGCTACATTGCACTGTGATCCTTTATGACTTCCAGGACTTTCAAAACATTTATTTTCTGAATGTCATTAGAAAATGTATTTTTAATGTATTAGAAGTTATTAGTTTCATTCTTATTTTCCAGAACATACAATTAAAATACTCAAAACACAAGTTTGTTTGTACCTTAGCAATACTGCCTTACTGTATTTGAGCAGTTATTTAGGCCATTTACAATACCAGAGTGTGCTGATTGTTCAGTGTATTTTTGATAAACAAAAATGCCCAATAGACATTTGTATCTCTGAACTGTTTCAACATTGTAAAAATGTCATCCCTTTTGGGCTGTTTCTTTTGGTTATTAGATGTATTTATGTTGTTCATTTTTAACTTGAACAAAATAAATTGTTATGTAGCACTGAGCAATCGAGTAAAACAGTTTTTGAGTATGAGTCATGCATGTGAAAGAAGGGTATGTTTTTTTCATGTTGTTTCATTGATGCTATTCCTTTATATGCTGGTAAAAGCCCACATCGTCCATTCAGATGAAAGCCATAACAAGCTGCAAATGGCTTAAGGGGTTCATTTTGCGAGTGTTGGAACGGATAGAGTAAATACTGGTTTGTCATTTATGAAAATGGACTTGATCTGTGTAAACACAGATGTATAATTTAAATTTATATGACATCTGTTCTCACAAAATGCAAATGAAAGGACCAAACACTTTTCAACTTCAGTTGACAATCAAAACGAATAAGCCTTCAGTTAGCCCATATTAAACAGGAGATGAACGCTTATACAGGCATTTGTTTGTGTATTACTGTTTACATTGCTTTCTACCAGTCTGTTTTATGAACCAAACCTCAGATTCTGAAAGCATAATTTACAATACTCAAAAACACAGTATGGAGTTGGAGGCAGCGAATGAACTCTGGGACTCTTCATCTTTTTCCAGGACAGGAGCTGTTGCTTGGCAACAAAGACATCAAAATTATTCAGACTGTAGAGTTTGGCCGTGAATTCACAAAGACTTATTTATACGAGTGTGCCCATTTTAGTTTACACAACACCACCATATTGAGACAAACGCTTCATCAGGGTTAATAAATGTCTAATAGCCTACACGTTTTATTGATCAAAAGCAGGCACAACAATTGTGCACGAGAATGAATGTTGTTATCAATGTAATATGCTACAGTAGGCTATCGATATTTCAATGATAAACTTATAAAAACAGGACAAAGACACAGTGCACATACTAGTACTTCCATAGTTATAGAAGCTCGTGGGAGCCTTGAGTTGTTGGGGGGAGGATGGGGGCAGAGCAGGGCGTGTGCGGTCACTGCCATTGGTGAGGTACGGCTGTGCGTCGTCTGTGTCAATGCAAATCGATTCGCTGTCGGGATCTGAAAATGGACCAAGCGCGAACGACACAAATGGGACGTAATATAAAGGAGGGAAACGGCGTGTCCAGTCCGTGCCTCTTCGGCGAGCAGGAGCACGATCACATAGGATCACAGCCTAGCGCGTCGGTCTTTGTGAAAATCTACAACTGGTAAGAAAGTGTTACTACTGGCATTTCTTATATATTATCTTATTGCATCCTGCGGTGGCAGCAGCCCCTTTGTAGTTTTGACGGGCTGGGTGAAGTTCTCTTTGGTTCCTCGCTGAAAACAGACTTTGTTCATCGCAGGTGCTTTTTCTGTTCCAGCCACACTACAGTGCAGTTTGAAACGTGACTAGCATCTAAAAACATTTGTTTTTGCTTTAAAACAATGAATAATTTTCAACTCATTAAAATTCTTTTGATTCAGATAGCGCGTAATTTCACACCGCCACGTTTTACGCAGACCACAACAAAATCTCGCTCTCAAATGTGGAGTGTGATTTCTATTTGCAAGTCCGAGTCAAATGGGGTCAGCCAAGACAGGCAGGATTAATGAACCTAATTAAACGTAAGAAAACGTGGCTGTGGGTTGTGAAAATGATAATAAGCAATTCGCGTGGGCTTTGTTATAGCTTCCTTCTCCAGTTTGGCTCAGTCACATGTTTTTCTATCAGGTGACCTTATTTTTGTCTTTGTATTGGGTTGCGACAATAGGATGTCAATACAAAGTGGACATAGGGAAAAGGCAAAGGAGATTTATTTTTTCATTAGCATAAAGTCAAAAGGGCGTTGCTCTGAGATTAAATCATTTGGAGAGGTGAAGAGAAGAGCAGAGAAGAGGGGGTGCTGAGGCTAGAGATGCCGAACATGAAACCAGAAGAACCAATGAGGATGAGGGGATGGGGTCAGGTGGAAAACTTGGAGACAGATGGTTTGCTGTAGCAGTAGTCCTTGAAGGGAGATAATAAGAGTTTTGATATTAGGTAGCCTACTCTGTTTGTATTGGTGTTATTTTGCACAATAGCCTAATATAATTTCTAAATGGAAGAAGTTTTGATAATATAAGGAAAATACTCAATATGTTCATAGGTACCCATTTCAAAACCACAATAACAACAAAAAATTAATTTGTATTATACATATTTATTGACTCCATGTGATCTTTCTACAACTACTGTACTACTGTAATGAAATATTCCACTTCAGTTCACCTTAGTCTATAGCACTGTGATCCTACTGCATTTGAAAAGCATATTGGCCACTCTATTTTTATTCTCAGTGAAGACTAACAGAATTGGCCATACCAGCCAGTCTTTTTGTTGCCAGAATCATGACTCATTTACTGGACAGTGCTGTTACTGGTGAATGGCTTTTGTGATGGTTTTCAGGATAAAAATGCCACCACAGCTGACTGTACAAGTTAAGCATGTACCAAATCCTAGGGGAGCCATGGTCAGAGTGGGCTGCACAGTACTGGGCTCGGACTGTGATTGTGGTCACACACTGAGAGCCAAGTCCCTCGAAGCGAAAAGAATAATTGTATCATAGCTTTGAGGAGTCAGAGCATCGCATCATACTACTGCTATCTTTCACACAATCCCAGACAAGTGCCTCTGCCCTCTCACACATGATTGCCTTACACTAGTCTCATTTTTATGATTTTTTTTTTCAGCCTGTAATCTGAATCCTCCACAAAGTGATGTATGTAAGACTCTCTGTTCTGAGCCATGATGTGTTCGTCCCCTGACACTGCTGTATGTCTCATAATAATCCATTCACAATAACTAAGGTTTCATATTTAGTATAACATGTAGTATACATAGTACAGTACATTTTTATCTAGTTTTTGAATGAATAAATCTCAATTTTATTTGGTAGCCACAGCAATACATTGTTTAGAAAATTATATCTGAAGTCAAAATTGGCACCAAGCTGAGAATTAAAGACTGAACCACTCAGTCAGTTATTCAGTTTTCTCTGTTCTCAATTGACTTTCCTGGTAAAATATTGAAGAAATAAATGGCAAAATCAAATTAATAAGGAATAAATACATTTATTTCCCTTGGCTTAGATCATTGATTGAAACCTAAAATTATGTTTCTTAGATTTTAGAATCTAGGAGACTATGATGTTGCAGAATCTAGCAACTGTTCACAACATTTTCCTCCCATGTGCTCTTATGTAGTGTGTAGAGAATGTATATTTTTAATGTTGTGTCTGCTGCTTTAGTTTGATTTAGATCCATTACACTTTCCCCTTGCAATGTACACAGCTGTTGTTTAAAGGTGGAGGTGTATCTTATTGATTTGCCCTGGTCATCTTCAAGAGCACATCTAAGGACTATAGCCCATGGCCTCAAGCGCGGAATAATTTCTGTCTCAGTTTTCAGCTGGAGATAGAATTATGTTGGCCCTAGCACTGACACAGCTATAGTTCTTTGTTGGTGTTTCTTTGAGCTATTTTGGACTTTAAAAGGGCCCATACTACGCTATTTTCTGAACTATGTTATAAGGATTTTTCCTCATCACAAATATTGGAGTTGTGTTATGTTTCATTCAATTGTTAAACACACAAACCCTGCTTATTTAAGCTCTTTGTTTCACTTTGTAATGCCATGTGATAATACAGGAAATGGTCCACTATGCTTTTAAAACTTCACTGGAATAATTTGGATGATTTCAGCCCTGGAATTGCTCATCTCCACCGAATAAAAGGTTAAAGGTATCTTTTAACTATCACTAGATGGAGCAGAGCATTTTGAGCTTTGAAGATGTAAAATAGGCTAAAAGGGTTACCGTACTCAAACATGTGTGAATGCAACAAAACACAGCTCTAGGTATGTTTTTATAACAAGGTTTAAAGCTCAGGAGAATCCATTTTGTGTAATACAGGACCTTTTAAGGAGAAAGATTTATTTAGCAGATGGATAGGTAATAAAAAGAGAAGCGTCTTTTGTGACAATATCACAAAAGCTTAGCGATGTTTTCTTACACAGAATGGTAAGTACTCTTAGTGGCAGTGGGTGTTTTTATATGACAGCTTTATTACCTTCTAAATTGCTGTATCTCTTATATTAAGGAAATTCAATCAGTGACTCGATTGACATTCAATCTATTTGTCCTTCTTTATTGTTGTCATTGTGTTGTCTGTCTACATCAGATCATGTTGAATTATCTGGCAACAATTTCATCTTTATTCACATCTATTGTAAATTAGAAACTTGCCCATTTACTCTGAAAATGTTAAATCTGTTCATTATTTTTCATTGCTTTTGCTAATAAACAAAAACACAGACTGGTTACATTTTCATTTCTTAATTTAACGGTTATAACATAACCTTAACTCACCTGCCTGAAGTGGAAAGAATATTTTCTGCCTACACACTGAACAAACACAGTGTATGATGCAGTGATACGATAAGAATCATTACTCTTAAGCTTGAAGTTCAGGAATGTAGCTGTATTACAAGGATAAAGCACTGCAGAATAGTGTCTTCCACTAATATTTGCTAAGGTAATTCAATTTTCTACATGAACACTCACAGTCAGTACCAATCAGATCTCAATTTTATTGCGTCATTTTGAATATTAAGACATAAGTCTTCTGTATTGTATATGGAACCACAGACTCCATACATTTCTGCTGCTTTGTATTCATGATTTGCACATTTTCTGCTTGCTTCTGTTTGTTCCCCACAGGTAAAACACACTTATAGGCATTCTTAAAACCGACATACTCCAATGTCACCCATGACTTCTAATGACCTGAATATATTTCTTCTGTGATGAAACTTTATCCAAGATTCAAGATTTATAAAAGATTAAAGGTTTAAGTGGTCCTTACTGTAACCACCAACCTTGATGCCATTATAAATCATTCTAGAGTCACTGCCAGTATTTAAAATTGTTGTATTTATTGTTCAATTTATCCAAATGGATTCAAACTGTATTGTTGACAGGCACAATAGCTCATCCATGAATCCATGTGAATAGAATATTATGTTGTTGAGCATGTTTTACTTTTATTCAAATGTGATGCAGTTGCTTTGACAATAATAAATGTGAATGTCTATCTCTATCAACTTGTTTGTCTCAAAGGGGTCAGTGATTTGCATACTGATTTGGCATTCGTTTTGCATCTGATGCCCTTCCAAATACAACCTAAATTGAAGTAATCCATCACAGAGGACTATTTTTAATAGTTCTCCTCTTGACTATTAAGAGGAGGACGATTAGACTGTTAATGTAGTTTAAGTATTACACTACATTTTTGTCAAGAGTACCACTGAGTTTTTAAAATTTTGTTGTAAGATGGTATGATGGGTCAAATGTCTAAAAACCTCAAACACAACTTTGTATAATGATTAAAAGTACATTTCTTGGCAGCACTTGCCTTTATTTTCTAACTATGTTGTGAGGCTTTAAATTTTCAGTTAAACTGTGTTGAAGGCTTTGAAAAATAACCCCCCAAAAACAAGCACCAAGTCAGTTCCCAGTAAGTGGTCTCGGAGAGGGTCCTCTGTCTGTATGTAACAAACGGAGCACACTTTAAGTAGTCTTCAGGGAGGAAGAACAGCTGCTGTGTGCACTCGGTAACCAAAGTAGCAGCAAAAGTATTTGTTATCATCAGCAAAACAGGCATAAATTGTATAAATACAGAACACTTTTAAAGCATCATTAAATGTATATTATCTTATACAAAGAAACTATTAAATAGACTGCCAGTGCTGTAATTAAAATGTGCACTAGTGTGGAGTGCACCCACCTGTTGTCTCCATGGACATGTTATTGTTTTAATGCTATACTGTGGAACAATCAGACAAAGTAATAATGTTGACAAGCAGGTGGCATACCCTCTACCAGAAAAGTTACATTGTGCACCTTTAATTGTAGTGACTTTTTGCCTATCACAGTGAGAGTATGGATAAATAAGTTGAAGTATATGTAGAATCATTTAGTGTCCTTATGAAACCGCCTGGCTCACAAGTAATACATTATTGAAATCCTGTACTGTTCATGCTGGGATGTGACCTACAGCTTATGTGGCATTTTATCATGTAGTTATTACAACCTTTAGCTCCAGTAGAACAAAACACACCATACACTAACGGCTGAAGCTGTCTGTTCCTCATTTGGGGTCTCACACAAATATTTGCTTTGTCCCATGTGACAGATGGAAAGCCCCAGCAGCAGCTCTGTTTGGCACCACATGGAAACAGATTTGGGTTGGAATGGTAGGGCACTTAAATAAAAGCTTAATGTGAGCGGATAGTGGAGAAATCAATAAGGAATGACGCGGAAAATATTGACTATCACACGTCTGCCCTGTTCTCTGGCAGAAGAGCTTGTTGCATGTATAATTGACGAGGCACACTCAGCCCAGATGGACAAGACAGACTGACCTCTCCAAACCACAGTAAACAGGAGGAACACGGGCATAACATTACAGCAGTGTCAAAATGAAAAATAGAGTATTGTTATGTTTGTTTGTTTGTTTTTTCAAAGTTTCAATTGCTATAGGCCAGCATACCCAGATAATAAATGTTTCATAGTGTTTTACTTAATCATGATTCCTGGAGGTTCTAACCCTCTGCTACACCTGTCTCAAGAATTCATAAACCCTATAGGGGTGTTAGACATGCAACTTTTCACTTACTCATTCCCTTACTATGGGCAATTTAAACTCATTTAAGCAAATATAGATACTGAAATAAGTTAAATAGACAGAGCAGTTGAACATTTCCTGAATAGTTTTAGAATAGTCTTCATCTACATGAGAAAGAATGTATGGCTGAAACTACCATTATTTTGTTTTTAAAATTATTTTTTTAAGTTATTGTTGTATCGAAATTGGTATGAGGTATTGAGTCTTTTCTTCAGTACTGAAACAGAGTATGAAATTTTAGTAGCAATAAAACACATACACATACCTATAATACTCCAAAATGATGCCAACTAACAATAACATGTAAACTGAGTTTCTGTTTTTGTAGCAGTATTATTTATTTAATAACTATATGTAGAGTTACATACTGGCTTAGTAGTTGCTGCTTTTAGTAAGCATCTTGGTTACATTATGCATTTTTTCACCATCCAGAAACATACGCTGTAAAAGATTTGTTACATAAAATGCCAAGGGGAAAGTATGGTTGAAATGGCTGTCAGTGCCTCTGTTTAGCAAGCCCCATAATATGAATCTTGATCTGAGCTGATTCACACTATTATCAAAGTCTTTCAGGGCAGTGTTGTTGTTTATCTAACTTGTAACTGTGTTCTGTCCTCCTCCACCTCCTCATGTTTGTTGGTGTGTGCAGGCGAAGAAGAGCTCACTGAAGCACCATCAACGCTCCACACAAGAGGACATCCACTGTGTCTCAAGATGAGGAAAAGCAGGAGTGCACATGGGGTCACACCAGGAGAGGTACACTTCAATTTACTCACTCAACCATCAGTCCATCTATGTATTTATCGGTACATACTGTGCATGACGGTACAAACTTATATGGTAAGAACACTAGAGGAGAAACTTCAAGAAGAAACTTATATATTGGTAATGAATAATAAATGGAAATACTTGACAGTGCGGCAGTACATTGCGTGTTCACCCATAAAGGACATGTGCAGCAGTGGCTCAGTTGGCAGAGCTTTCAAAGGTTGACTCGATCCTCGCTCCCACCAGTGCATTCTGTTTTTTTGTCCCTCAGCACTTAACCCACCTTACCTCCTCTATGCTGTCATTGTTCTCTTCTGCCTGTTTAAAAATAGGAGCAGATTGATCTTTTGGGAAAAGGTGGCCAGGTGCAGCATGTCTGTGTACTTGTGACTGAGTCATACACAGATGACTGTACAGTGCACATGCAGAGATCCATCCAATGGTCCACAGAACAGAGGACCTGTGTTCTTCCATAGCTCCATAGCACAGAGATGGATAGTTTCTCCTGTGTTTGTCAATAACAAGGCTTTGGGTTAACTTGAGCGCATTCACAGTGAATGAAAGAATCTAAAAATATTCAGGTCTGACTGAGAGCTCCATCTGTTTCATGTGTCTGCCGTAAGTGTGTTAATATAGAAAGCCAGAGGATTTACTCAAATCCACACCAAACGCACACATGCCAACATGCATTTTCGTGTCCTCAGTGTGCCCCATTAACTCTACACCTACAGTCTAGCTACCAGTTTTGTACAACATATACACTATTTGTATATTGTACTTTATATCCAAAGACATAAGACGATGATACGAGTCTTAATTGATTGACCTAAACCCAAACCAATATCTTGATCCAATCAATGCATAAATCTGATCCCATAACAATTTCTGGATAGGGCCCAATTCCTGTTAACAGTCGGTATCAGTATTGAGCCATCTCATAAGGTATGACTTTTTCAAACAGTCAAACAACTTTTTGTTACAGTTATAGGTTATTAAAAGTTACAGTTATTAAAGTTCTTATTTAGAAGTTTGTATTGGTATTAGCCTATAAGTTGGCTTTATTTTTTACATACTTCTACCATGAGTCTATAGGCACTGAGTTCTGTGTTCACCAAACATTTGACTTCCACACATAATTAATTTTCTGTTTCTTTTGTATTTTGAACAGATTTGTATAGTTTTGTTAAGACGCTGGTATTGTTGCTTCAGTAGTGATCGTCTGCAACTTCCAATTACAGATTTAAATTCTACACCTTTAAATAATTGAGGCACATCCCATTTCTCTCCTTCATGGTGCAGTTTAATAATTCAGGTTAGGCTTAGATTTCCTCAAGCTTCAGAATATAATTTGTTGATTTTTTCACGAATCACACTTTTGAGTTGAGCCGCTCTTTCATGTTCTGCCAGTTTGTGACATTGGTTTATTAACTTTCATCTCCTGCCCTTCTGCGACCTCTGCTACACAGCACTAAGCACAAACCAGCCTTGAGAAATGAGAGCACTGTTTTGAAATGTACCTGAGGTTTTATGTATCTCTTGTTGAAGTTACATGGAAACACATAAGCTGTAAATGCAGTGTGTCATTTGGAACAAGCTCGGTGAATCAATGAGGCTCTAGGATTACATGTCCGGATGTGAGAGGTGCAGTCGATGCAGGATTGACAAATACTTAGGCGGTGAAGGAAACTGTCTGATAAGATGATATCAATAAATCCACAGGCTTTCACACGTGCCTCTACTTCTACTGTACCTTCCGTTCAGAATTCACTGTGAGTCTTGTTAGGCTGGATTTAATTCTCACCCTCTTCATTTGACAGAGAATGTGTCTTAAAGACAAACTCAATAAATCAGACAAATTACATTTCCAAGAAGGAGGAGAGGAGTCAGCAAATCTCTGTTTACTGACAACAGTATCCTGTCTGTCCCAGTCCTGGTCTATAACCTTCTCCTGCTTCTGTCATTCTGATAAACTCTGATATACTTTCCTCATTTGTCTTTTTTTTCTCTTTTTTTTTTTTTTCATCTCTCTTAGACTTGCTTTATTTGGCATGATCAATGATTTCTTTAGATAAAGTGCATGTCAGATATAAATCATATCAGCATTATCTATGTTAGGTTTGTTTGTCCTTTATACACCTGATAAATATTTAGCAATAAAATATACAATATACAATATATCACAGTTCTCAAGCAGATGTATAAATTAATACAGATATTATTTTTAAGTTATTATATCAAAGGACATAAAAGCTGTTATTAAAGACAAATGCTGCCAATATTAATACTGAAGTGAACATATATATATCATAATTATTTTTTTTGTTGGACACTGAAAGCAGAATATGCATGAATACAGCATTCTTGACTACCTCCACTAAAAATATTATGTCACTGTCATCATGTCATCAGATTTGATTGAATTTATGGTGTGCCCATCAAACCAAATCTTTCTTCCTCTGGTTGCTCTGGGCACTGTGAGATCTGTCTATGACTTCACTCTTGTCCACACTTTCTCTCCAGTCTCCCGCTCCAATCAGACGCAAACTCTGAGTAACAAACAAATAACTTCTTGTTTCGTTGAAGTGGTATTCCAGGAATCCTTCGACCCCCCCTCCATCTCTCCCTCCTGCTACTTCTGAGCTAGGCCTTTATTGAATTGGGATGTTGGCGTGTTTCATTTACTCTCGCATGCGCCGAACATAAAGTGGCCGGTGATGTATGCACAATGAGCTCTGGCTTGTTTACAGCCAGCCATTGCAGCCCAGCACTCGGAGCCCCTTTTACGAGAACCTTCACACTCAAAGAGACAACCTAAGCAGACAATTTATATTCAGCGTGGCATCATAAAATGTCAGTTGGTGGCATGGGTGTTAGAGAACTCTGATAAAACTATTAATTTTTGTTTGTCTTATGTGGATTCAATTAAGGATTAAAATGTAAGTGAAAGTAATTAAACTTTATGCATTTGTTCAGATGTGCTGAAGCTTGTGAAGCTTGAATGTTACATTGATTGAATCAAAGTATTAAATGTAGTTAGATGTTTTCAGTATAACCCAGCCATCAGAAAGATTTTTACAGCCAAAAGCCTTGAAAAATAATTTGGCAATTATGCAGTGAGGCTAATGATATTTTAAATGACAAAGGAAAATTTATATTTTGCAGCTGATATCATCAACATTCCCTTGGGGTATGATACTAACTGCAGGTATGCTCTGTTTGAGGCTTTGTTAGATTTTAACCCTCTCAGGCTCAAATTAATTTTTAGTATCAGGAAAAATCTGATATTTGGGGAAAATTATAATATTGGGTAGTAATATACAATCCTGACTTTTTTATCCTTTGTAAAAAAAAAAAAAAAAGTATTTTGCACTTCTGGCAGGTCGTTTGCGTGTAGCCATTCTTGCACAGTCTGCATCGCCCACGTTTATCAGCACGGATGGGAGAAAAGGCTCCTGAGTTAAAAAAGCTCATAAAATATGGATGTGGAGTAAGTAGGTAACTGGCATTTAGCTGTTGCAAATCTGCAACGCCTGCCTGGAGATGGTTAATTTAAGATGAACAGAAAGAACTGACTTACTTGGAACTACAATGTGTGAGCTCATTGTTATTGCTAAACAAGTCCCCTGCTAGCATTAACTTTTCAATGTGGTCACTCTCACCTTTTTGTTGAAAATTAGGTGCCTAAACAGGACCATGAACACTCCTATTGATCAGACGCCAGAAAATGTGTTGTTTATATCCATTTATTTGTTTATTATTAAGTTTTCAGACTATCTTACAGCTTTTTTGACTATATTTGCTAATGTGTGCATTGGTTCACCGTGGTAACTGCTGAACATTCTGCCATACACATATACATAGAACACCCCCAGCATGATGTCACTCTCAATTGTCCATTCTTCTCACTATGTATTGGGAAATTCATGCCGCACCACGTGCTTTGTCCATAATTATTTTGTTCATTGTTGTTGTGGCCCTGCATTGTTTTTTAATCAAAACATCGTAGTCTTTATGCACAGCAGTGTGACGTCCATGTCAGACTCTAAAATATGCGCATACTTCTCTTCCACACTGACAGGAGAGTAAGGAGCCGTCTCCAGGGCCGGTCCCCAGTGGCAGCTCCCTCGGTGTGGACCTGTTGTACAAAGTCCACAGGCGCTTCTCTGGGAACTTGCAGCTGCCTCCGTTGTCATGGCGACAGGCAGAGAAGGAACGGGACCGTGCGCGGCCTGTGACCCCTGACGAGGACCCAGTAACCCGGAGCAGACCGACCAGCCTGCCCATCGCCTCACTGCCCCGAATCGACATCACACAGGCAGACTCAGACAGGTAACAGCAGTGTACACAGAAATGTCACTTAAATCAAAACATGTGGTTCTCTACTATTCACTTCAGTTTGTATTAAGTGTGTCTTGTTTGTAAAGTATATGGTTTGAAAATATAGACTTTATCTTCTGTTTACAATGCCACTAAGGGCACGGCTTTGCTCGGAAGAGTATTGATTAGAAGGATAGCTTTCAGTTATGATAGACCAAGGAGGAAAATTGTCCAGTTATGGTGCAGTTTAAAATAAATCAGTCTTGGATATACTGTATAGACAGAGCGTCTTACCCTTAAGGCCGCCACAGACTGAATGATTTTTAAACGTGCGACAAAACTACAAAAACGCACATTTAAAATCTTCTTAATTAATTTCTTAAAATTAATAGTGTTGTTTTGTGGACTGGATGTTATTGTTTGCGGAGGACAAATTTTATGGATAATGTGGATGAGATGCTGCAGATTAAATGTACTTCTTTACAGAGGTGAGTAATAAAATCTTATTAATTATTTTCACTGTTTCCTGAGTTTGTTTGCACCTCTGTGTCTGTCACTCCTTTGCCCCTGACGCTCTGTTTTTGTTGACCGTTACCGTAGCATTGCTGATGTTTGGTGGTTATGATCTGACAGAGCAGCTCAGAGTCACACTGACACCACACATGAGTAACGCAGCAGCTTCAAAATCACACACGAAGACAAAAAGTCGGGTCACGTCCCTCCGAACTCGTGGAGAAGCAAATCGCAGCCTAAATCGGGCAAATTCTCCTGTAGTGTGTGGGGTGTTTTAGAGAGAATATGCGTTTGTTAAAAAAAATAAGCTACATGTGTTGATCAAACTACACTATATTACATCATTAATGCAATTCGTTTTTCTTTCTTCCTTTTCTTTTTTCTTTTTTTTTTCTTTTGCTAAGGGACACTTTCTTTTTAAGCAGCCAAACACCTCTCTGCTTCAGGAAGAGTTATAGATTTGTCCGGGCAGAGCATCATAATGGGAAGAGGCTATGTGAGGCCACTGAGTTTGACTTTGCTCTCTATATTTCCTACACTTTTTGCTGTTGCCTTAAATAGATTCCAGTCCAGTATGTCTATGTCTGTGCTTAGCATTGCAATTCTGCTGTCTGTAAGTTTAAAAGCATTTATCACTTTCATTTTTTAAGTGTCTAACTCGGGCATCAAGTGCATTTTCTAAAATATTCTCTATGAATAATACCTTTGTCTCATCCTCTGTCAATATTATCTACGCTGTATAGTCTGTGGGTGTAATGTTTTGTAATGTTGGTTTCATAGATACATAGGCTGGGCAATATGACAAAAAATGTCTTATTAAAACCAATTAATCAAATTTCTTTCTCTGAAGTCTCATCTCAGTTCCAAACCACTTACTTTTATAGACAGTGGATTGGCTGTGAAGCCCTTAACTGACCAATGACAGACTCTTGATTAAACAATGATTAATTGCACAGCCCCAGGTAGAGGTACAGAATCCAACTCCACTAAATCAGCAATAAAAGATCAGTCCAAAAACATTACCATTCTGAGAAATGAAACTTGCCCAAACTAAAGCTTAATAAACTGTAGGGCTCTGTATATTACAAAGGGCTCTGTATATTACAACAATAAAAACATACAAACATCTAGAGTAAGGTTTTCCATTTATTGTCACAGAACTTTATTTACTCATTCAAAATATTTATATTTGACTGTCAAATTTTGACAGTGTGTATGTCACATCACACAGAAGAGGCCGGTGGGAGGAGTATGATAATGTCACTAATCTGCAGACAGGCAGGCAGATAAACAGCCCAGTCCTTGTGGATCCTGACCAGAGCCAGCTCATCTGCCAAGAGGAACAAATATTCCCACATATGGTTTCTCACTGGACACATTTTAGATTTTGTTTTTTCTCCATAAAGAGCAGAGTTAGAGTATACATATGGTGCTGGAGTATATAAGATGATGCGCAGGTCTCCTAGATGCAGGGTGGAACATTTTGACTTCAGTGAAGAGGTGGTGACTAGTGTGCTCATCTCAGCTCCCAGGTGACTACTTACATTTCACTTTTTACCACCTTTTCTTAAAAGTGCACTATGTAACTTTGCTAGTGGTGGCTCCACCACCTTTTTGTCTCCATGGACATTTTCATCTGCCTGGAATGTTCCAGAGTACAGCATTAAACTTATCAAGCATTCATAATGGGGCTTGCCTCTCCATAGATCTGACCTATAACTTGGCCTAGTAGCATCATCTGATTGTCTGCATGAAGACTGAAATGTTCAGTGTCATACTGTGGAATGTTCCATGATGGAGACAAGAAGTTGGCTAAGCCTCCAGCAGTTATATAATGCATAATATTTTGAAATAAAATATTATTTCTTAAACTTAATATTGTGACAACATTTTTATAAATACACTCACATTTGGTGTATATCTATTCAAATAGTGCGTCACTAAAGAGCTGTCTGCTGTTTCAGATTAAGTGATTATGTCGCGGTTTTAAATCTTTTTCCTGAAGTTTCATGATGTGAAAAGAGCATGTGTGACCTTTATGGGTTTGTATGTAATTATCGATCATCTGTGCAATACTGGTTGTTTGACCCAGACGGTCTATGGTTGGACTGGAGCTTAATTAGTATTGTTTGAGACTGTAGTCAGAAATATTAATCATGAAATATGGAATACAAATATGTTGTACATGAACAATGCTTTACAGTTTAGCGATTCAGAGAGTGGTGAGTGTTTTGGTGGCTGAGAGCATCTGTTGTAGCTGCAGCATTCGCACTTTGACCTTTCACCTCCCCGGTCTATCTGACCTCATCATCTGTTCCTCTCATTACCACTAGTATATGACAGATTACAGCCTCTTTAGCCTCCACAGCAATTCACTGTGTTTACTTTACCTTTACACATCCTGGTCTCCCTGTAATATAAGCTGTGATATTTTTGAGGGTGCCCAATTAAAGTTCATTATTTACTGTAGTTAGCAGTACAGTAGTTATCATTAGGTCTGCACGATTTAGAAAAAAAAACTACAGAAAAACTAAAGAGTAGTTTTTCTGTATTATGTTTCCAATTAAATTTGCTCTAGGATTCTGTTCTGAGTGTACATTGTAAACACATCAGAGAACATAAATTTTTGAGAGCAGGCTTAAAAGTGAACTGATAAATTAATACAAGAATTCCATTCATTACAGAATATGATTGTAGAGGTCTAAAGTTTTGTTTTTTGCAGATGACATTCTGTATATTTAAAGTCTCTGAGATTTGGTAATTGCTCTATATTGCTATAGTTCTAAATATAGCCTCATCTATCCCATGTCTAATAAAATCCCAAATAGACTTGTGGAGCAGCCCCTAGCTTTAATCCTCTGCTACACACAAACAGAGCAGCAGCTGACAGAAAACAGCCCCTCCCCATTCTGATTTGCACTTATTTCTGAAGCCCTTGATGGGTTTTTGGACCAGTGAAGCGTGGGGCTGAATAATCATTTTTGAGAGAGAGGATTTATGATCATGATGTAAAAACACTCACTGTAATGAATGAATGATTTAAAGCTTGAAATCTTTTGTTTCTTGCAGTTTTGATGGTGAGAATGGTCCTTCGTTGTGCTGCAGTCCCTCAGACCCACAGGGTTCTCCAGGATCTAGTCTGGTCCTGCATCCAAACTCAGCCTGCCACGGCCAACGGAGAGAGTCCTTCCTCTACCGCTCTGACAGTGACTATGAGCTCTCACCTAAATCCTTGTCCAGAAACTCCTCTATCGTGGGAGATCTGTGAGTCATATACTATATTTGTTTCAGTGTTTGATATGGTTACTGCAGTCTTTTAAAACAGTAACTAAACTAACTATTATAATATTTGTTAGGCACACCGAAGACTTGATTGTAACTCCCTTCGCTCAGGTAAGAGTACTTTTTATTAACTGTGAGAATTTTAGTTTAGTCATTTCTGTTTATGTACACAAGGTTTGCTTAAAATGGAGCAGCACCATCAAGTGGCTGCATTAAGATGTTACAATCAATACCTTTACTTTAATCCCAGTAGCGCAGACATTATTTGAATTGTCTGGAGCTGAGTTAGGCTTTGTCTTTGTCATATTTTACATTTTACTATTTTAATTATTAATTCATCAGTTTTTCTATTTGCTGAGGTGCCTTCTGGCCAGGTCTCCATTGAAAAAATATTTTTTCTTGAGAGACATCCTCTTAATGGTTAAATAAAATAAATAAAATACAAATTTTAAACTAAAACCTACTTATGTTACAGTCTATTGTATGGACATATTATGCTTAATCAAAACACCAACTTAAAGTGAACCACCATAATAATATCTTCCATTATATAATCAATATAAACAAAATGTATGTTGTTTTTGATGAAATCCTTTGTTGCTTTGAAGGTGCTAGCAAGCCTCAGAACGGTCAGAAACAACTTCACCACTCTGACTAATGTGCAGTGTGTCTCCAACAAGTGAGTAGTTACAATTTTACAGTCAAACATGTGTACTCAGTGAAGTGAAATAGAAAAATATAAGAAGCAATTGAGTAAATGCCGTTTGACAACATTCACCATGTGGGGGCGCCAAAGAATTTATTCCAATTTTGTGGCACATTGAGTTTGTTAGAGACTTTTAAAACCTAGTTTTACGTTTAAGATTTTTAAGTTTATTGGGAGTATTGTGGTGTGCTGGAATGTTTATGAACTTAAAGTATAGTATGAGGAATGAAAAAACTAAACAAAACACAATAATCAGTTTAAAATGCCTTGCTTTTTGAGGGCATGTCGAAGTGAATAGAGGTGGTGAGTATTTCATTTAAAGTGCTCTTGTTGAGAGAATAAAATAAACTAAATAAAAAATAATAATAAGATGAAAATTATGCTAGAAGAAAACCTCCCACTGGAACTACCCTGTTAACTGAAAACACTTTGTCAAAATTGTTATACTATTTTATTTGATAATATAACTAGTGTGAACCATGTAACTTGAGCTGATGACTGAGCTATGAGCAGGTCATTAGCGTATGTGCTGCAGTAGAAATCCTATATAAATATGATTTCTATTTCTAACCACCTAATAATTCTGTTTTCTCAGGAGGTCTCCGGCTGCCAGCCAACCTTCTGTCACCAGAGTGTGTCTGTCAGGTAAATTATGTAAAAATGTTTTCTTGGAAATCCTTATAAGCAATGTTTGTTTGTGTTTTATCTGTGTGCTCATGTTCTTAGAATTGAAAGGCTGGAAAATATTACTTCAACTAGGAGATAAAACATTGGGTACTTCAACTAACCACAAAATGCACCTGTAGTTCTAGTTGGCATAAATTAATTACCCTAATTATCTTCAACAATTTGGTTGCATTCACTGAACCGTGAGTGTTACTTTATCATCCTGATATTTATGAAAGCTGGAACAGCAATATTAATCCTGTGTGCTTTTAGTTTGCACTGCTGGGAAAATTAAGTTTATTTTTTGGCAATACGATAATATATAAACCAAAGATTTAATTAATTAACTTCTATGACTCATTACAGATGAGAAGTGTGATTCTGCTAATGTGCTGTATGGCTGCATGTTTTTTTTAATAATATTGTACGTTTAGAAGAGTTTTTGTGATTTAAACCTGTCTATGGGTTGTTGTATCAGTGGCATAAAATTGTTTCATTATTATCATTGATCATCTGTATTCACTTAATCAATATATTCCATTTTAAAATTTGTTATCATAACAGGCCTAGGCTGTAGTAGTTTTATAAACAACTGGTAAACCTCCAATGTTTACTGCTTTTATGATTTGTACATTTTATTATGTTTATATTTTGTTTGTATTAGATGCAGTAAAATTAGCTTTCTGCACTTTCAAATCAAAATCAGATGTTTTTTGGGTTTTTTACCCTTTTATTGGCACCATAATTCTGCAATGTGCCTTTGGATAATCTTAATAAGTTATTTGGATGATGGACAAGCTTAAATTTAGTTAAAGTTCTCCAGTGTCAGATATCATGCGTGCGAATGCAGAAGATGAGCCGGTAGTTGGAGGCGGTATATGATTGGTTCCTGATGCTCTGGTTCCTCAGTCCTGGATTGACGTCAGAGTGGCTCAAACACACTTCCTATCAGCACAGATGGACTATAGACTCGTCCATCGGCAGGAAAAAATACAAGACAAGCGACGGGCTCGTATTGTGCGTCCTCCTCCCCTCTTCTCACAAACCTTGACCTTTCTCAAGTAATCACAAACTCCTAGCTCTCCCCCTGGCCTTCATTGTGACGCATGTGGGAGATAGTGTGCTTAAACAACACGATTAAATGTGTAAAATGTAAAAAGATGCAGAGGACATTTTTATTCAAGGTCCTCAACTTTTGGTGAGTGTGTAGAACATACAGTCCCGGACTCCTGCCAGTCTATCAAGATTATTGTTTTACAGGATCATAACTTCGTCATCAGTCATACCGGAAAGCAGAACAGATTTTTCCTGTTTTCTCTCTCAAATTTTGTGAAGGAAATGCCATCAATACAGGAACACACAATAAGTATCATTTGAGCCTATAGCACAATGTTAAAAATATCATTGGACATGTCACACTTCTTCTAATTTGTGTTAAATCAATAAAAAGAGGAGCAAGGCTGTGATATGCATTCCGAGCCCAGGTCTACAAGGGTGCAAAAGAGTACACTGCACCCTCATTTGAAATACATAGTTTTGCTATACCTCTGCTGGTACATTCAGATATTTTTTATTTATTTATTTGTTTACCAAACATTTATAAGCAGTTTTTGCAAATTACGTATATACAAATGTAGCAAAAAAGGGAACTCCCCAGAGGATGGTTTAACAAAAAAGTGCATAGTTTTAGTAGTGGTATAATTCCATGTTTGTTTTGTTCACAAACCGATACAAATATTCAAATTTCCACCATTGGTTTTCCGGATTCAAAGGAGTAAACAGAAGCAGAAAACGTGACGAGGAAAACCCAAGTCCGGCACAAACTGAAAAGAGGTTATCTTTCAAATCAGCTCAGCCTAAACTGCGTCACTGTGGCTTGTTTTTGCTGTTACAGATCTGGCTGTAGAACGTGAGGGGATTGTAGTTTCCTCATGTGAGTTTGCTCTTAACAAGCTTTACAAATCATAGTGACCCTATCAACAAGGTCTTGACAAAGGACTCCCTCTTCTCAAACTCCTTCAGATTATACACTTATTTCTCTATCACGTTTGATAAAAACAGTCTGTGCCAGGTTATGACGTCTGTAAGCATCAAGGGCTGGTAAATAATCCGCTAGATTTGAGTATGTTACAGAAACTTGGCCCACAAGGTTAGGAGTGGTTAGGGATGAGAGCTCACCGAGGCTGAGAAATCTTACATTTGTGTCAGAAGAAGTCAATGTTTGTACTGAACTGACTTAAGAGGTAGAACAGAGTGTGAAAATGATGCATCACAACAAAACTCAAATTTAGTTCATTGGTATCGCACATTGAAACAGATTTGACATTTTTATTTTTAACGGATATGGAAGTGCTCACTGTTGACTGTAAACTGTGAGAGATATTGACTGATTGATTAAATGTGTATTTTGACATCTATTTGGATAATCGATGATGATATTTAGTTAATTCTATAGCATTTAGTCTAAAATGTGATAAAAATGTGCCTATCGGTGTGTATTAGTGTGGGTTGATATATATATATATATATATATATATATATATATATGTTGTAGCCATTTATGGGGTTACAGCCCCGAGTGCTCCGATCACCACGGGCACCACGCCTTCACTTTCCAAGCTTTCTCCAGCTCCTCCTTGAGCCCCTAGTATTTTTCTCATTTCTCATGTTCCTTTTTCCTGATATTACAATTGCTTGGTATTGCAATGTCCACCACCACGGCTCTGCTCTGTTTCTTATCCACCACCACTATGTCTGATTGGTTCGCCATCACCATCCTGTCAGTTTGTATCTGGAAGTCCCACAGGATCTTGTCATTCTCCACAACCTCAGGAGGTGTTTCCCACCTTGATCCTGGGGTTTCCAGCCCGTACTCTGCACAGATGTTTCTGTACACTATGCCTGCCACTTGGTTATGTCGCTCCATGTCTGCTTTCCCTGCCAGCATCTTACACCCTGCAGTTATGTGCTGGACTGTCTCAGGAGCCTCTTTGCACAGTCTACACCGTGGGTCTTGTCTGGTGTGGTAGATCTGGGCTTCTATTGCTCGAGTGCCCAGGGCCTGCTCCTGAGCAGCCAGGATGAGTGCCTCTGTGCTGTCCTTCAGACCAGCCCTCTCAAGCCATTGGTAGGATTTCTTGATATCAGCCACTTCAGTTATGCTCCGATGGTATACCCCGTGTAAGGGCTTGTCCTGCCATGATGGTCCCTCCAGCATCTCTTCCGTTGGACCCCACAGTCTGAGACATTCTCTGAGCACTTCATCTGTCGGGGCCTTGTCCTTGATGTACTCAAGGAGTTTGGATGTTTCATCCTGGACAGTGGTTCCCACACTCACTAGTCCTCGGCCTCCTTCCTTCTGGCTTCGCGTACAGTCTCAGGGTGCTGGATTTGGGATGGAACCCTCCATGCATGGTCAGGAGCTTTTGTGTCTTAACATCTGTGGTCTGTATCTCCTCCTTTGGCCAGCTTATGATTCCTGCAGGGTATCTGATCACTGGCAGGGCGTAGCTGTTTATTTCCTGTGCCTTGTTCTTGCCATTGAGCTGGCTTCTTAGGACTTGTCTCACTCTTTTGCAGGTATTTGGCCGTAGCCGCTTTCCTTGTTGCCTCTTTGAGGTTGCCATTTGCTTGTGGGATACCAAGGTACTTGTAACTGCCCTCAACGTCTGCTATTGTTCCCTCTGGAAGTGTGACCTCCTCTGTGTGGACTACCTTCCCTCTCTTTGCCACCATCCTGCTACATTTCTCAAGCCGGAATTACATTCCAATGTCTGTGCTGTAGATCCTGGTGGCGTGGATCAGTGAATCGATGTCTCACTCGCTCTTAGTGTACAGCTTGATTTCATCTATGTAGAGGAGGTCACTGATGGTGGCTCTGTTTCTGAGTCGGTATCCGTAGCCAGTGCGGGTGATGATTGGCTGAGGGGGTTCAGGCCTATGGAGAACAGCAGTGGGCACAGTGAGTCTCCTTGGTATATGCCACATTTGATGGACACTTGTGCAAGTGGCTTCCCATTGGCTTCAAGGGTGGTTTTCCACAACCGCATCGAGTTTGCAATGAAGGCTCTTAGAGTCCTATTGATATTGTACAGCTCCAAGCATTCAGTGATGTGTGGCATTGAGTCGTAGGCTTTCTTGTAATCAATCCAGGCAGTGCACAGGTTGGTCTTATGGGTTCTGCAGTCATGGGCGACTGTTCCGTCAACCAGGAGTTGGTGTTTGGCTCCCCTGGTGTTTTTGCCGATACCCTTCTGTGCTGCACTCCAGTATTGATCCATGTGCCCCCTTATCTTAGCCTCGATGATGCCTGACATGAGCTTCCATGTTGTGGAGAGACAGGTTATTGGCCGTTAGTTGGATGGGACTGCACCCTTTGAGGGATCCTTCAGGATCAGGATCGTATGCCATTCAGGGTGAGTCCCATCCCATAGCAGCTGGTTCATTTGTGCTGCCAGGCGCTCGTGGAGGGCAGTGAGCTTATTTAGCCAGTATGCGTGGATCATGTCAGGGCCTGGTGCGGTCCAGTTTTTCATACCTGAGACTCTTTCCTGGATGCCTGCTACTGTGATGGTGACTGGATTCTGTTCAGGGAGGTTGCTGTCTTCTTCTCTCAGATCCACCAGCCACTGTGCATCATTGTTATGTGGTGCCTCCCTCTCCCACATGCCTTTCCAGTACCTTTCAGTCTCCAGCCACTGAGCGTACACTTTTGCCGTTGTGTTGCGAACGGCCAGTTTATTTGTATGGCTTCTTTATCTCGTGTGTACCTCTTTAGGCGGTTGGCCAAGGCTTGGAGCCTTTGTTTGGCAGTTTTGAGTGCTTCAAATATGGGGATCTGGCTGCACCTCTTGGGTACTTGCTTTTTCATTGCACCTTTCTGGGCCTCTGACAGTTGGCTCACTTCTCTCCACACCTCCTTGATTTTAGCCTCTAACCGTTTTTTCCATGGTGGGTATCATATCTCATGGCTCCCATGGTTGCTCTTATAGCGCAGCACCTCTAGGATCATTGCTGCTGAAGTGTATATCAGCTAATTGGTTTCAGTGATGGTTGTGGTAGGGATCGCTCTCAGTGCTGCATTCACATCTTCTAGGAGACTTTCAGATGGTACTTCACTTAGCCTCTGTAACTGGCATCGGGGTTGCCTTGTGATCATTCGGGCCATGATCTTATCTTTCAGGTCAGTCGCTGCCTCGCTCAGCGTGACACTTATTGGGGCTTCGTATCCAATCTCTGGTTGGGGAGTTAGTATTAACTCCCTTCTGACCTGGCATCCTAGCTCCCCATTGCCATAGCATTTGTGTTGTACCTCGTCAATCTCTAGTTGTGATAGCAGTTGCCGTTTGGCCGTTAGCTTGGAATGTGGGTATCATATCGTAATAACCATTTCTCCCACATCCTGTTAATGTAACCCCTCTGCCTAGGGTTACTGTAGTAGTAGCATTCCAACAGAGCCTTGTTCTCACATCTCACCCATTTCCTCCGTGTTCCAGTAGCCCATTTTTCATCAAGGTGCTCTGGTTCCCCAGTACCTGATGCAGACCTGGTTTAGCCGGGCGACGTCTGAGCTGGCATCTCATAAGTTTCATTGTCTCTCTTGTCTCTCATCATTGTGTGTGTGTGTGTATGTGTGTGTGTATATATATATATATATATATATATATATATATATATATATATATATATATATATATATATATATATATATATATATATATATGCGCGCACACACACACACACACACACACATATATATATATATATATATATATATATATATATATGACATTTCTTCCTCCACAGTCCTCCAACATGTTTTTTACTGTCACTGGATCAGCTGTCAAGACCTCATGATTAAAAAGATTCATCCATATCATTGACAGTGATGGGAAGAATACTTTATTATTATATTGTTTATTTATTTTTATATGTTTAATTTATTATTTACAGCATTTTTATTATAAACATTATGCCCACTATTAAAATTCTACCTACATTCACAATATATATATATTTAAAAAAAATTATTAATTACATTATATCACATCACAATACATTTCCACATCTATTGATTGTTCTACCTTTCCAGAAGACACTGATGAACATGAAGTACACATTTTTCCAGTGAAAGTATTCTTGTTTGGCAACACAAATAAGGAAATAAATTAAAGGTTTAATTAGTCACTTGCTCATAAATCCTTTTAATCATGATGATGAAGAGCACACAGCTGCAGTGAAACCTATACATTGTTTGCTTGTCCATGTGACTGTGTGCGTAACTTGGAGGGTGTGGTGCCCTTGGACAATGAGCATTACTCATTCATCTTTTGTCTTTTATTGTAAACACACTGAAACAGAGATGACTGACACATCTGAGCTGAACTGAGCCACTGCACTTTGAGGAAGTTACTATTGCATGCTTCTCATATCAGATTGATGGGAAATTATTATAAGTGATAATGGGAATTCAGAGCAGTCATCAGTGCCCTAAACAAGTGATTTTATTATATTTATCTTATTTATGCCTCTTTGCACATATGCCATATTTGCATTTTTGTTTTAGTGTATTCTTTCTAATGGGGTTCTTTTAGCCTGGACTATGCACGGTTGTCACTTTTCTAGATGCTGATGTGTACATATGTGAATGAATGAGCTGACTCCATCTAAATTTACCTGTTGGTACCAATAAAGAAACCTTGAACCTTGAAAACTGAAATATCAGAGCTTGAATGTTGGTGTGCATAATTTGCACTAATTAATGCATGAACCAGAACCACTGAAATTGCAATGACCCATGTTATTATAATTATGTTATTATAAAAAGTTCTATAAAAGATGTGTTTTTTTGCAACAATTTGCCCTTTTAAAACTTTCTTAGTTCTTTGTTGTTGTTGTTTTTTTTTAAATGAAGATATAATTTTTCTGAAATAAGCATTATGTTGAGCAGCAAAACATAATAACGTCTATGTCTAATATATAATAGTTTTTAACTTCGCATTATTAGTAAGAACAAATATCTTGATGAACTGAGAGTTAGCATCCTCAGATCCCATCTAAACTGTTCTCATTGGCTCAATCCACTGCACTTTGCTTCCAGCAGGAGTCCATGTCAGGTTTTCCAGACTTCCCTCCAGCCGCGCGGATCCGGAGAGCTGGAAGCATGCAGCATGGTTAACTATTTGAATTATGTCATTGACGTCAGCAGAGTCATAAAGCTCACAGCCGCCCAGCCCTGGAGCCGCTCCGTGCCAAGAGCGCTCCATGGAGCTTTGTGTGCGGAGCTGTCAGACTGGCCCTGCTGGGTGTGTGTTTATGTGGAACTGCATCTGTGCAGGCTTACTGTAGATGTGAGCTGATTAAGCCCCCTTGTAAACTTAAGGAGGAAAAAATCAGTGCGGGTTCTTTGTTAGAAGAGACAAAGGGCTGGAGTGGTACTGTAAATCTGTCAGCAAATACTCAAAGGATTACTTAATTAAAATGTTTAATTAAATATTTGTTGAAAGCAAAATCTCTCAGAATTGAAATGAATCCACTGAAACAAGTAGTGTCTTCAAAGCATTGCATCTGATCTGGTCACTTGTCCCTTCTGATTCTGTCTGCGGTTATTTTCAAACATTAAAGTGTCAGTTGTCTCATGATAGGAAAGTTCAGCATAACAACGAGATGTGAATTAGATAATTTAAATTAAAAAACAAAAGTGTCTTCAGGCTTAGATCTGTGTACATGCCCGCTAAAAATTTAGCTATAAAGTTAAATATATAGATATAGATATTTATTTATTTATATTTCAAAATTGTAATTTTTTACATTGCATGCAAAACCAAAGATGATGCCCAGTGCGGCTTGCCTTGACTTGAACTGATTAACAAAATTCTGACAGACGTTTTTCTTGAGTAAAACGTTAGCAGATTGACGCACAGAGATAGTGAGACAAAGGTGATTCAGCCCTTGCTGTTTGTGTCAGCCCCCGCGTGAAGTTAAACTCAAACATATAGTGTGTGTGTGTGTGTGTGTGTATATGCGTGTGTGTCTGTGTGTGCGTGTGTGCGCATGCATGTGTGTGTGTGTGTGTGTGTCTGTGTGGGGGGGGTACATGCCTGTGTGTACATGTGTACGTGCGTGCATGGTTAGGTTCACAACAGGAATGTGTGTATGTGCACCGCAGCTGTTTACTTTAACTTTTGATGATGACAATGATTGCTCATGGCTTTTTATCAACTTTTGTTGTGACAAGTCACTCATGCCCATCAATTATATCACCTCTTTTGCATGAAATCAAACGTGTATTACAGTACAGTAATAAAAATTTAATGTTTGTAGTCACATTTAAATTGTATAAAACAGTAAAAATTATATTGGTCTTTAGGCTGTAAAATAATATTAAATTAAGTGAGGCTCAGGATTTTCTGAAGAAATATAATTTTTTATTATGCTATCCAAGGGTAAACTGACTGCTTTTGAATTTGATCTTTTAGTGAGTGGTATCCCAGATGAGACAGTCCAGGGCTGCAGACGCTCTGGACGGGTACTGCAGAGAAGACAGAGAGGGGCAGTGTGCAGTGGGTGTGAGAGGAAGGTGTCCCAGGCTGGGGGGGGGGGGTTACAGAAGGGGTACGTGGGGGTGGGGGTACAGGATGGGTCCATGTTTGAGCGTGGCGCAGGACGTTACTGCAGTGGACGGTTCTCACAGAGGCGCGTCTGTGGGCCTATAGGGGAGAGGAGAGTCAGCACACACTGAGCTCTGTTGTCCTGTCGCGCTGACTGCATATGGCCAAAGCATTAAGCACAGTAGAAAAAATAGCCTTGTATTGAGAAAACAGGCTGGAAAAGTACATCTCTTTCTGTCTGGAAGAAACTTGTGGATTAGAATGTGCGTCATGCCATCTTTGACTGAGGCAATTTATTGTAATTATACTTGTAACTAATTAACAGTCCATCCTATATATGGAGTAGCTGTCATGTGCATCATATGTAAAAGGCATATCAATCAGAAGATAACAGAATATATTTTTGAGAATTAAGAAAAATGTAAGTGAGTAACTTTATGGTGGAGGAGTAGGATACACTGATGTTAATACTGAAAAGGCTGCACTGCAGAAATGTAAAAGCTGAATATCGAATCATTATATTTAGAAACAAAACTAAAATAACTGAAGCATTTAAGTGGTTTATTATGCAACTATAATTTTTTTGTACAAAACACACACCCCTACACCAAGGGAATAATACTAAAATATTGAGAGGACCCTTGAGACCAAAAGTTACAAGGGGTTGCTTTAGTTTAGAAGAAAAATCATTACGCACTCAGAGGCAGGTAATTTACAGTGACGGCAGCAGATGGCAAAGCCCCAAATCAACAAGTCAGTGATTCGCTCATACACCGTTAACCTGAAAGTGCATTCATTTATCTGACAAGTATCATGAGTCACACAAGGAACAGCCGTTGTTTCAAGATTTTTCCTGCTTGGAATTGCTTTGGCAAAGATTTCCTGGTCCAAGGAAAAGTATGTGCCATGGTCTAATTCTCCATGTCTTTTCATCAAGTTCTGGACTGGGCACTTGAGTCTGTTGCCATGTCCAAACAGGCTCTAATGTTCCCTATTTCCCTTTTGAAAATGTCTCAAACTGAACCAAAGGAGCAGGGCAGGATGTGGTCCTATGTACTTGGCAATGTCTGAATGTCACGTGTCCTTATGAGCCAAGCACACTGCCCTGAGGTGTGCTATATGATCTCTTTCAACTATTTGTAACTACACCAAGTCATCTGATTACATGGAGTCAAGATTTGGTTTTGGAAGCCAGTCACGAGTAATTGTGGATGTAAGAAAAATAAGGCTCATGTTGCAATCTATGCAAACTATAGTCTAAACTATATGCAAGTCACAGATGTGCAACAGGGCGGTACAGTGATTTAGTCATGTTATTCAATCAAAGTTTTCTTTTTATTGCATATTATTTTATTAGTATAATAAAGATTTATATGGAGAACAGCTGCAAGGAGAAGTGATTATAGGAGCTCAAAGATGACTTTTTCATGCAAACACACTGTACTGTTCTGCAGGCATAATTGGTATTTTGTAAACTCCTTGAGCTTCTAATGCATGATCAGATCATAGACATTAGAGATAGAGATAATAGTTTTGGCAGCTCCAGACGATGTCCCCTTCTAGTCAACTAATTAATGCACAGGGCATGTCTTAAGTTGAACCATAATTTATTTTCCATTTGTAATTAACATTATAGTAATAATCAGCAATATTTCAAGATGGTTGTGGAAGTGTTAAAGGTACACTGCACAACTTTTCTGGTGAAGCTGCTTGTATCCATGGAGATATTATTGCTTTCCCTGGAATGTTCCACGGTATGACATTAAACATTTCTATCTAGCCTTTACGATATTCATTATGGATGTTTCTATTGCTAACTAAAAAAAATCCTTCTGTGAATAGAGGAGACTCTCCACAGATCGGAATTGTAATGTAGAGTGGTGTTATAACCTGCTTGTCTCCCCTGTGATAGAGACAAAGCAATAACATTTCCATGGAGACATGTAGGTGGTAGACCCTCCACTAGAAATGTTTCACAGTGCACCTTTTAAACATGCAGTTCAATATATTTGGATATACTTGTGAAAAGGGCTAAATGAAATCACCACAAACATAACATAAGAGTCTTATGACTAAATTTTATTTGAAGAGGTCAGGATGTCCAGTCACTGATTACATCTCAGTATTTTCAATACATTTAAGGTTTACCAGTTTCCTTAAAGAGCAACTTTGTTCAACAGACTCTGTACGCCAACTCTTTCCTTTGAAGTACTTTGATCCACTATATTGACGTAAATTGGGGAGCAGCACGCTGGCTCCTCTGTTGTGCTAAGCATATGGACTAAATGTCTTCCATGTGTGAAACAGTATGTGGGAGAGATCAGGGTTTTCCATAGATAAAGGAAGGTGGGGTGATCCACATAGACACAGCCTCCGTCTCCCCTGGGCCAAATTCTCCCATATATTAGTTTTCCTTTTAATTTGTTTTCTCAATTTGGGGCATTTCATTTTAAACGTTGCAACATGTGAGTCATGGCTGTAGTGACGGGGTAAAGGGATGGCGTGACAGCTACATTAGAACTCCATAGTCACTCCACCTGTAATAAAAGTCCACTCCGTGTTTTGAATGAGTTCGGAGCCAAAGAGGAAGTATGTTAGTTTCTTTGGCACACAGCACAAGCCTGCCCTGGCCTTTCCCAATTCACCAAGCCAAAGTTTACCTCTTGTGTAGTCTGCGTAAACAAAATATGTTGTTTGATATTTAAAAAAAAAAAAAAATCCCAACAAAATATTTGAGCCTGAGCCTGATAATTTATGACGCAGCTCTAGTTCACCTTTTAGACTGAAAAAAATCCCCTCAATGTATATATATATATATATATATATATATATATATATATATATATATATATATATATATATAGATAGATAGATAGATAGATAGATAGATAGATATAGATATAGATAGATAGATGTTTAAAACTTTAAAACAAAATACGACACAACATAGTGAAATGTTTTCAAAAGCATTCTTTTACTTGAACCTAATTCTGAGAGAAGAAATTAAGGTTTACTTCAGAAACAAATACATTTGCTTGTTAGACCTAGCAAAAGTGAATTGAGACTTGAGCTTTTTGTGATAACAGAAACAGAACCGTGGTTGGAGTAGAGTTAGCATTATAAGCATTATAAATCTATAAATCTAATCTACTACTACTAGTAGTAGCTGTTGTAGTAATTTAACACTTTTATTTATTTATTTTTTTACCTTTATAATAAGGCTTATAACTGCAATTTGTGCAATTTTTTATGTTCTTATGCTGTATATTCATGCATATGTGCTCTCAAAATGCCATAGTGATCCTATGCACTTGTTGGAGCCTGGAGGGGGTTGGTCTGACACAGTAACAGCAGAAGGCAGTAGACCGCTGTTTTGGACGTCACATATTCACCACAGAGATCTTTGAGGGCAAATGTTTAGCGGCTGTAACTGGGAGGAGGGAGTGCGCCGAGAGGGAGGGGGTTACAGTGTGCACATGGTCCAGAGGCTAACGAAGGGGTCCAGTGAAGCAGACTTCTATGTGGGAGTGGGCAAACAGTAACTCTAGCCTGTCTGGGACTACTGCTGCGACTTCCCCAATTTTAGAGGAGGGTGATTGCATGAAGGGACTGTATTCTCAATCTTTAAGCCTTTGTGTCCTCCGGATGTCACGCTCACCCAGCCTCTGTACCTCCAAGTGTTCCCGGGAAGCTGGCTGCTACATGCATGTTGTCCGGGGGTCCGAGCGTGGGCATGGACCCTCTCGGACCTGAGTATATGTCCGTATGTCTGTTGGCAGATGAGTCCTACCAGAAGTTGGCGATGGAAACCATGGAAGAGCTGGACTGGTGTCTAGATCAGCTGGAGACTATTCAGACGTACAGATCTGTCAGCGATATGGCCTCAAACAAGGTAAGACAAAGCCAATATAATATTCTCTATGCTCTATGTGCTATATAGTCATATGTGCAGGTGTGAAAACAGTTTTAAAACTGGGTTAATTTAGGAATAAATCAGCTAAACCCAAAACTAAACAAGGACTAGAATAAGACCAAACCATTACTGTGTGAAGTGTGAAATAAACGTACCCTAAATCTGTCTAATCTGGTTCATTTTGACATTTAAATAAACTATTTCCATCATTCAGTAAAAGAACAAATGACTAAATTTAGACTAGAGTATTTTGTGTTTTTGTTTTAATTTAGAGGGTTAATTAAATCATTAGATCATTTTGATTCTAGGGCTAAGCTTTCCATGATGGACCAGTGCCTCATTCAGAAACAGAGAATGTAAATTGATTTTAAGGATATGAAGTACAGCAGTTTTAATTTTTACCTTAGTAATTTCAAACATGCTCCTTTGACAATGCCTGCTGTTTCTTCACTGACATAATGATTGCCACAGGACCTCCCAGGAACAAAGTGTAACCAATACTGAGATCACAGACCACTGGGCTGATGAATGGCTATCTCAATTTTGATTGTTTTCAACTTCATTTTTGTTTGTTAGGAGAAAACAGCCCTTATGTCCCTGTAATATGCTCTGAATGGCATGATAACATGAGGGCTGAAGTTGCTGATTCACGACTCCATAGTTGCTCTTTGTTGCCCTGAGGCTGTGTCTCTTCATACTGTATGCAAAATGTAAATTACCGTTTGCCACACTGACGCACTTGCAAAGTAATAGCCTTTCTGTGGTAAGGTTTTTGTTTATACACACAGGCTTATTTGATAAAGCCATTTGACTTCCTCTTGCTTTTCTAGATTTGCATAATTTCCATAGAAGAACTGTTCATGTAACAAGTGAAAGTATTGATGTAATATCCTCCAACTTGATCTACTTTAATGTATGCATTATTTTATGATGTACTGCATTTTGCACACAGGTCAAAAACATGACTGTTAATATTAGACACATTTTGCAAGTTGCTACAGCATGTACTTCTTTATTAAAACAATATTTATGCACTTTTGGGCTACTGTTGGCTCAGGCGACAGTTTGGCAGCATGGCATTGTAAACAGCAGGGAGGTGGTATCCGTTTCCGTGGTTATTGTCCACAGTGGATCAGCAGAGGCAGACTGTGACCATGACACACGTTTCCTGCAGTTTCACTTCCTGTGGCCCCGGCTCCCCGTCAGAGGACCACAATAGGATCACAATAGGACCAGTACGACACAACCAGACAAACACACTCAGACTTTACAGAGTCAGATTTTACAGAGTCAGACTTTTCAGAGTCAGACTTTACTGACACCAACGTCATTGGGACCAGCAAGACAATGAGCAAGGCCCTGAGCGGCTGTTAGTTATACAGGCACAGTTCATTGTTGAAATATAGCCCAGTTATTATGACCCTGAGGAGCAGTATTCAACCGCATAATTTATGTCTTGTTGTTGAAAAAAGTGACCTTGAACCAGGAAAATAAAAGTAATCAAATTCTTTAACATTTAAAACTTAAAGAAAAAAAATATTTTATTAATTACACAAACATGTTACTTATATTTTTGGCAGCCAGTTAATTGGTGAATTAGACCATAACCATCTAAATATTTATTACATTTTACTGTCTTATTACCTATTTAATACTTACCTAGACATTGCTCAGCATTTAAAGCACTGAAAAGAAGTATTTACATTTAAAATCATTCAACTGGGTCTTTCAGAAACTTTCAGTGTTGCATTATGAGCTTTATCATATGACATTCAACTTCAAACTACATGTTCTGTCCAAACCACAAATGTTGTAACCAAAACCTTTATGAAACCTTGGTTACGTCCTCTTCTTTCTCCCCAAGGGCGCAGGTGTGCTCCAGGTCCAGTGGGACCACACACTCTGCTCTTTGCCTCCCTGTGTGCTCCGACCTGGGCTGTATATGCGCTGCTCCCCTGCTCTGCACTATGATTACTCGGCCGCACTTCCACCCTTTACCCTGGTGACGGCCTTGCACAAACACCGCCATCTGAATCCAGTTAGCGCAGTTTAGCTCTTTGTGGGTTAGCGTGCGAGCGAGCCCCTGGCCGAGAGCTGGCGAGTAGGAAACTTTAACGCACGTGTGGTCAGTCTGGCTTTGAAGCACCGCTGTCTTCAGAGAGGGGGGAAAATAATATGACAAAATTATTGTAGCAGATGGAGTGGTGGGTCTGAACTGTTGAATAAGCCATGGATATGAAATTATAGTGTGGTGATGTTTGAATTAAAAGTAAGGATAGAGCTAAATGAAACATTCTTTGCACCTTGTCCCTTTTCAGTGGCTTCCAGGAAATGTTTCTAAGGTTGCAAAAGTCTGAAAGTCCAGGAAAGATTCAAAGTGTGTTGACATAACAAATATATTAGAACAGGAACAGCATTTCCTCATTCAGGGCTTTTGCTGCATAGCAGGAGCAATAGAGAGGTGGATAGATGGGAGTAAAAATACTCAGGGGTAATATTACCTTGAAATGATAGGTATTACATTTAAACATATATGTGTTTATAAAAGCAAAATCAAGCATCAAATATTGCAACTTTAGCATTTTCAAATTGAATGTATATGTTTAATCAAACTAAACATATAAATATAAATCTAGAAATATCAAATAGCCAACATGAAATTAAAGAATTCATATTATTTTAAAATATTACACATAAATCCAAATAAATCACAGGCAGAAATATGATCCAAAAATTAAAACTGACTAATGAATACATCACTTGCAAAATACACTATTAACAGCTGCATGACGAAATTAGTAATTGACAAATCAAAGTTACCTGTGTAAAGTAACTACCAACTAACTTAAAAGAAAGATATGTCATTTGAGACTTCCCCTGTCAGACAGGCTTGTGGGACTTTTTTCAGATGACGATCACAAATATGTGACTAGCCTATTGCCTGAAGCCTGACTGTAGTACCGTGCCTACCAGTAAATGACCTCAGCTATTATGAGGAAAAAGGAGAAGTAAAAAGGAAGTAGGTGGTACAAGTAGAGGCCTGTGAGAGGAGGCGGAGTCTCTAGTTTGCTTGTTAGTCTGTGTAGGCCAGTCCTAGGAGTCAGTTTTATCGTGATATATTTCCTGCCAGACGCCACATCAGTGAAAAATACTGAGAGGAAACCATCTCAGCCACTTTATTCTTTTGGAGGTTTTCTGAGTTTCTTTTTTGGTGCGTTCAGCTGCTCTTAAGTTACAATGGGACTATGTTGCTCTGAAAAGGAGAAGGGAAACTTTGCCATACTTACATGTTGGAAAAAGGTGAGTGCAATTAAGAGGGCTTATATATAGTAGAAATGAGAATGACTTAAAACTATAGAATATAAGGTTTTCCTTTATGTTAACTTATTTTTACTCTAAAGTCAGAATAAAGTTAGTCGAATTTGTTTTAAATATTATTATTGTTGCTCATGTTTGGTCTTGGTTTAAGGTGTGATGACAGCTTATTTTTAATGTGATTTTCATGTGGTAAAGCATGTAAATGATGAGTTTTTGAACATTCAAATTTGGCAACAGTGCATTACTGCAATACTTTTTGACCTGTACAATTGTGAAGGTTACTCAAGGCACATCTTGTCCTGGGGTGAAGTAATACTTAAGGATGTATGTGTTGCACATACATGTGTTGGGAAATGTCCTTTGGGTTGCTCACTTTGACTCTGGGGACAGACACTTCCTGTAGGTAAATGGGCCCCACTAGTGCGCTGCTTTAAGGAATCAATTACCATTTGTGTGAGACTGGAACTGTCTCATCTGCGCCCAGCGTTTGTCCTCACTAGAACTCTTTGATTTTTATGGACTGCCTCTGGCCCGCGCCAACTCTTTGAACGCTCAGTTCAAGTTTCACCGTTAAGTAGATCATAGACGTCTGTTAAGAGTTATTAGACAGTTGAGCCTGGAGAGAAAGGGATGAAACATAAACCTTGCTATTTGACCAAAAGGGATTCCAGTTCCAGTGGATTAACTGCCTTGTGTTGTTTTTATAGATGGGTTTAGTTGTACATGTCCAGTGTATCTTGTGTGATGGTTCATGACTCATGAGTCAGTGTGTGATGAGATGTGTGTTAAAAGTGGGAATCACCGTGAGAAATACAGAGGGGCCACGTGATGCTGTTGCCATGGCGTTTAGGGTGTTCTGCTATTGGTGGGTCACTGGTGGTCTGCATTTCCAAACAATGCTTGTTTGTCTCACAACACAGTATAAAATAAATATACACAGAAATGACAATGCTGTGGATTCCACATCATGTTGGATAGATAAGTATTTTGGATGGTACATTTGTTGTATTTGATCTTGTCTCAAACATGTGATAAACTGCACAGTGATCTGCATTGGTAAAATACGCAGATGAGGTGGGGAGAGACATTTGCCTGCCCATAAAACACCAGCTCAAAATAAAGAGTATTTGAAGCTGGTGTTGAGGATTCCTGATTTCTGCAGCAGTCTTTTGTACATGGTTCAGTGCTCACAGAGAGAGAGGGAGGGCTGTCTGCCACAGGGGACTGCACAGCGCCCCCTCCTCCTCCCTCCCATCCTCCTCTGTCTCGAAGCCATTACCAGTCTGGAGTCCGGACGACTGGATTTCCCCTCTGGAGGTGACGGAATGCAGGATGGACAGTGGGATATAGTGGACAGAGAGATTTGGAGAGCGTGACTGGACAGGACCGTGACGAACAGAAAAGCATTAAGGAGTTTGCATCACAGGGGATTCCATCGGTCCTGGAGGATAGCGGCTTTGAGATGAGGAGGCGCATTTGTTTTTCGGGGACATAGGACTGCATAGGATACTGGTTGGGCTGCAGGGCTGAGCTGTGCCTTGGAGATTCTCTCAGAGAGGAGCATACAGGGCTTCTGCTGGAGAGCACCAGGGGCCAGGACAGCTCAGCATCATGCCTGAAGCCAACTACCTGTTCTCTGTGTCCTGGGGATACATTAAGGTGTGTCCATGTGGTCTGGTTATTGTCACATTTTGGCTGGTTGCTAGACTGACATGTTCCCTGTATGGCTTCTGATAATAATCTGTAGGTTGTTTGGGATGCCAGTATGCTGTTGATGTGTCTCTATTTGTGTCTGAAAAATGCACACCATTATACACAATACTCCTTGTAAAATGTAGTACTTATATTTCTCTTTAGTATACATTTTGTAAATTTTGCCATGTTTTTTGTGTTTAGTTCAAGAGGATGCTGAATCGAGAGCTAAACCACCTGTCCGAGATGAGCCGATCTGGCAACCAAGTGTCAGAGTACATCTCCAATACCTTTCTCGGTAAGTTTAACCCCACCTCGAAATACACTGCAGCCACCTCTGTGTAAATTGACTCTTTGCCCATGTCAGTACACAGCAGATGTTATTGAGGTTATCCATACATATGAGAGGCAGCAGTGAGAGGCTACAGCAGTGCTCTTAAACCAGTTTAATCTGGTCTATAACAGAGATGGAGTATCCCCATGTGCAGACTGCAGAGACATGAGGTGGGAGGGGGCTCGGCTGGGGAAGTCTTTTCTCTAGAGAGATTAGGGGCAGTCTGTTTTTGAGGGAGAATGCATCTGTATGTATTATTTAGAATTTAAAATATAGCACAAAGCAATGCTTTTGTTTGTTTTTTGTTTGTTTTTATTGCATTTACAAATCCTTATCCCAAACAAAGACGAAATGAAATGTTTTTATGCCAGCGTGCAAGGGAGAAAACTCAAAAGCTTGCTTGTAAACAAATATGCTAATTTTACCATCTGTTTTTTGACATTGACGCAGCCCGCTCCTGTCAACAAGACCAGAATCATTTGACTTTGTTGAAACTCTATGAGTGTTCAAATTATGAAAAAAGGGTTGTTGCCATGGCAGTTAACAATTTAAAGCTAAATATATCTTTTGATTGGGAAAAAGTCCTCAAAATGTTGCATTTAACAGGAATCTGAAACCTTTGAATATTTTGGTTTCCTGTTATGAGTGATGCAAAGCCCTATCTATCATGTCATCTGCATACCCAATGTGAGGGAGTCAGAGCTAGAGCCAAAAAACAGAATTGCATGCTCTACACAAACCCACATCCAAAAGTGCCTGCTCTAAACATTTCAGCAAAACTCAAACCAGCTTTCCACTCTTCTGCGTATTGTTGTGGCTACATTTCCTTGAAAGCCACACTGCTCATAACCACACAACCCTACACATAAAATGCACAATATGACCTTTTTGATGAGCTTTTGTTTTCAAACAATTGTTAATGAATCATGTCTGCATAATTATGAAAAAATCAGCGCTAGTACATTTCCAGTGCGTTGACATCTAATTGTGAGAGGTCAGTCATCTCACTGTGTTAATGCTGTTTACTTACAGCAGTGACAGTCAGCATGCTTCTCTCAAGGGCCATGTGTGTTTTTCCCCCACTAACTAAATTTGTGCATGTTTTTATTTATTTCATTCAGACAAGAAGATTGATTTGGACCTTCCCTGTCCGGTCCCCAAGTCGAGGGAAAGGAAAAGACGGCAGGGCCCCCATCACCACCACCAGCAGCAGCCACAGCAGCAAAGTGGGATGATGAATCAGATCAGCGGGGTTCGAAAACTCAGCCATTCGCCAAATATTTCTGGGAGCACGGTGCAACGCTTTGGGGTGAAAACAGATCAGGAAGAGCTTTTGTCAAAGGTATGCATTAAATGGCCCCTAAAGCACTTAAACAGTTGTGTAATGTGAAGAATTGCAGCTTACGGAGGCCTCTTTTTCATTGTGTTACAGGATCTGGAAGACATTAATAAGTGGGGTCTCAACATCTTCAAGCTGGCGGAGCATTCCCACAACAGGCCGCTCACATGCATCATGTACACCATTTTCCAGGTTAGTCTCAAAGCATACATTTTTGCAACATGACATTTTAATATACACCATGTAAGAAAAATATTATTTTATTTTCAGTTTAAGTTGGAAAGTGCAAAGATTTAGGCACAAATACTTACAGTGGTTAATAGTGTTTTCCCACTTGCACTACATAAAATTGGGACTAAACCATGTCTAGGACCAACCCATCTACATCTGGACTAAATTGGACTTAAACCAGAACCAAACCAAAAGTGTGTACACATCCTTAGGCAAAGCTGCAATACCAGTGAACAGTGAACACAGAAGTAAAAATCCACATGTTTAAACAGCAAATCTTAGTTTCTTGCCTTTTTCTACGTTTTTAACCTCTTCTGTGTTGTGCGCAGGAGCGGGACTTGATGCGAACATTCAAGATTCCAACGGACACCTTTCTGACGTTCATGCTGACCCTGGAGAGCCATTATCACTCAGATGTAGCCTACCACAACAGCCTGCACGCTGCTGATGTTGCCCAGTCCACACATGCGCTCCTGTCCACCCCTGCCCTTGACGTAAGTGCCCAATGGACACTTTGTACGAACTCTTTGTAATTACTGAAGACATGGTGTAAGTCCAAGTAAAACATACAGTCAAACTGCATCATACAGTAATTTGTGGTTTCAAGGCTGCACCTTTATGGTAACCTATTTTGTTTATTTAAGACAATTGATGCTGCCGTCATCAATTTAATTCAAAACTACATCTTAACAATGGCTGACACATAGAAAAGGGAAAGGCAACAAACCCTAGCGCTACATTACCTTATAAGGCAAGTTCATATGCCTGGTCATAACAGTGTTTTATTTTCTTTATTTTCAGGCTGTATTCACAGATCTAGAAATCTTGGCAGCCATTTTTGCTGCAGCTATTCATGATGTGGATCATCCTGGTGTGTCCAACCAGTTTCTCATCAATACAAGTAAGTCTTTTCATGTGAACTTTCTTTTATTTAATATCTTTGTCTCCGTGGATATGATTGCTTTGTCTGGAATTTTCCACTTGCATTTATTCAATTACAGATATTTTTATAGCCAAATACCTTGATGCAATCATTTCTGCACAGATCTGACCTGTAACTTAGCCTAGTTTAAGTCAGGAAAATCAATAACATATCCAAGGAAACAACCTGAAAAGTTCCATAGTACACCTTTAAAACTTTCAAAACATATCTAAATAAAGCTGGCATGACAAAATATTTAATAAATGCTTTCTACCCTTCCTCCACAGACTCAGAGCTGGCTCTGATGTACAACGATGAGTCAGTGTTGGAAAACCACCACCTGGCTGTGGGCTTCAAGTTGCTGCAGGAGGACAACTGTGACATCTTCCAAAACCTCACAAAGAAGCAGCGGCAGACACTGAGGAGGATGGTCATAGAAATGGTGAGCTACTATGCATGTATATTTATGTGTTTCCTGCTTAACTTTTCAATACTCTTTTCACGTGTGACCTCATTATATAATTTTATGCCTTCTAGGTGCTGGCAACTGACATGTCGAAACACATGAGTCTGCTGGCTGATCTCAAAACTATGGTTGAAACTAAGAAGGTGACGAGCTCTGGAGTTTTGATGCTTGATAACTACACAGACAGAATGCAGGTAAATAAGCTACAACAACCTTTATTATGATTACAGTGAGAAAAAACATATTTACTAGAGGGATCAATTCTAAATAATTTAATTTTTTTTCAGGTTTTACGGAATATGGTTCACTGCGCAGACCTCAGCAACCCCACCAAACCTCTAGACCTTTATAGACAATGGACAGACAGGATTATGGACGAGTTCTTCCACCAGGGGGACAGAGAAAGGGAAAGGGGGATGGAGATCAGCCCAATGTGTGACAAACACACTGCCTCTGTGGAGAGAACACAGGTATATAACATTTCTTACCTCATTTACGCACTGAGGGTTATAAAAGTGAAAGTTACAGTTCAGAATAGTCAATATAAAAATCACTGAACACTTGAAGATAGGCAATTATTGCTGTTTCAACTATGGAAGAAATTGTTTAATGGAAATAATCAGATTTATAGATCAGATTTGGTTCCATATAACTTGTTTTCCAGTTATTTTCTTAATCATAGTACAACATGAAATAAAAACAGAGTCATGCTCTACTTTTGAGATCTATGTTTTTATTTAAATTGACAAATCTTCCTTTTCTAGGTGGGCTTCATCGATTACATTGTTCACCCGCTTTGGGAGACGTGGGCAGACTTGGTCCACCCAGACGCCCAGGACATACTGGACACTTTGGAGGACAATCGAAACTGGTACCAGAGCATGATTCCACAAAGCCCCTCCCCGCCATTTTACACCGGCGATGGAGAAGGAAGCTCGCAGGGAGAGCTTGAGGAACCCCCTGTGTCCAGTAAATTCAAATTTGACCTAACAGTAATGGACCAAAGTGGACAAGCTGGACAGAGGGATAGTGGGACTATACACGCAAGTGTTGACGGTGTGCCAGATCAACCATGTGATGAAAGTCAAGATGCTGAGACATAGCCAAAGACTTTTGACTGAAGGTTTTGCTCATTTTATTGCAGTGGAGAAATCCTGCAATGTGGCTCTTTGAAGCTGCCTGGCAAAGAGGGGCTGACTGTATGCAGGCCCCTGCGATTGAGGCTGGGAAAGCCCTCAGCAGTTTGTTGAGCTGCTTAGAGGGGGGCTCGATGAGTGTGTCCTCTGTTCTTTGATTGAGGGACTGCTGCTGAGTGCAGAGGCAGAGCTGGATGCCACAGGCTCCACAGTGAAGAGGACAATATAAATGTAATACACAAAATGGGACGGTTTGAGACTTGCACTTCAGGACATTTGTACCTTTTTTTTTTTTTATATTGTTTTGGGAATGGATTTTCCTTGAGTGTCCAAGTTGAACAACTGGTTGAAAAATTCTTTGTAAGCCTAGTAGTTTTTGTCTACAATGTTGTGTGCCTTTTTCATAATTTATTGAACATGTCATGTAGCTGTAAAATGTGCAACTTTTTCTACCAAGAGGACATTGTCACCTCAGAGTCTTCCCCGATTTTCAGCAATAGTAAGCGCTTGTTCTTACAAAACAGAATTTTGCACTTTTGGATCAAAATAACTTTGCTGCAAGATGTGCGATACAGTGTCCAGTTACCAAAATAAGACTGTTTTTCTTTATGTAAGCAATTAATAATATTCACCGACAGAAATATCCAAAGAATTTTGCATGAAGTACTTCAGTGTTCAGTTCTTCCTTAAAACTCAATTGTGTGAGCCCTTCCACCAAACTGTAGCCTGAGTTCTGAGTGCAGGCAAACTAATGACCTTGTTTAATACTGAGCCGTTCCTATTACGGAAAATGTGTTCCTACCTTGTAATTTCCCCTTGTTAGAACACACACCTGTTGCGGTTAGGGATTTTAAAGCATTCCTTTTTCATGAATGCCGCTTTACACCATTAGTCATTTTGAACTCTGAGTGACTGTAGACTACGCGCACATTTTAAAGACAACTGTTAGGTTGATATGTAATAATTGTAGTAATTGTACCATGTAGTTTTTATTGCAGCACTTTGAATAAGTGGACAGTCTTGCAACTGGTTGCAGATCTGTCTGTCTCTACCTTAAAGGTACCATGATGTGAGTGATTGAGGGAGTTTTCGTCATGTCTACACCTGACGTCTCTCTGCGTGTGTGTGAATGTGTCACAATGTTGCACAATTCTGTTGCACCCAGCTATTTGTAAAGTATATTTATTACCTTCTATAATATTGATAATAATTAATATTTACTGGATATTTGCTATTTATATTAGTATGCACTACACTATCACAGACTGAACTGGCCTTTGTATGTAAAGCAAACCATAACATCATGCTCAGTGTTCCAATGTGTTTGATGTAGGCCTCATTTTGTATAGTTCATTTTCCACACCTGGTTGTGGCAGAGTCTACCTTTTTTAGTCTTTACTTTGAATGAAGGTGTACAATGACTGGTCATTGTGCAGCCAGGAATATTCACTGAAATGTTAACATTGTTTCAAATGTTTGCTTCAGTGTTTTTCTTAAAATTTCTTTAATTTGTGTATGTTGTGTTCAGATGTTTTGTAATCAGTTTATTAAAATGGGCATGTACTACAGTCTGTTGTTTGAATGTGTCATTTAACCTATAGCCTCAAAATGGGCATCTATGTTTTTACTTGCATTATCTTGGGGCAACAGTGGTGGATCAATTTCCACTCTACCACAGTACTATGGGAAACATGTTAAATAGCCAAAAGATTAAAAAAAAAAAAAGTTTGACATACAACCAAATTACATATACATACTATGCAAAGTGTACTATTGGAATTAGGCATGAGTATTCATAAATTGCAATGACAAGAATTTCCTGAAACAAGACCTGTGGATTAAAAGCAGGCTATAATTAGGCCCCTCACGATAATTACAATATCGACTTATTGTACTATATATTTAAGATGGAACAATATATGTTGGGGCTCAATATACTGTGGATACTTTTTCTTTGCCATAGTGAAGAGATTTTAGCTATTTTTGTGTAATACATTAAGCTTTGAGTTGTAGAGGGTAGAATAAATAACTGCTAATTATTCTTCCATTTATTTGTTGCAGCTCAGGCTTCTTAATGATAATATATTATACATCAGTGTGAAAAGTGAGTTTACTGGGATTACTGCTTTGTGTCAGTGGTGTAAAGTAGTTTCAATATTATCTTTTATCACAGCATATCTCTGTAGCAATATATCGTTTCAAAATTTGTTATTGTGACAGGCTTAGCTATAATGTTAACAGCAAGGCTGAATAGTGTTATGTGCAGGGCCTTCTCCCATGATTCTGAGCACCTTGACCCTGATAACAACTCAAAATGTACTGTTCAGGTTCTTCCAACAAGTCAAGCTAGCGTGAAGACGGAGATGACGGCTCAGATTTTATCAGGTGCTTGTTCCACACGTACACCGGTTTATTCATTGTTTGTTCTGACAAAAGCAGAATGAAACCACACACAACATGAAAGGTATCTACTGCAAAATATTGTTTTAGTTTGCACACATTGCAAACACATTTACTAATGAGCTACCACACCTAAGACTTTCTCAGCCATTTGTGTTACAACAATAATACAGGAACAAGACCCATTCATACCTATCCATGGGTTGCAGAAACAAAAAATTAGGACAGCTGCCATGGTGATTAACAATATTAAACTAAATATTATATCTTTTGAATTGTCCTCATATTGCTGAAACCCATGAATTACAACTGGGTTTGATTAAATTCTTGAGGCTCTTCTAACATGTTGACTCTTAATAAATGTTTCCTTGGAGATCCCAGTTGAAATTCTGATGCAGATGTTTTGCCCTTCATTCCCACCCATGCATGGCAAGTGGCCTAAACTGGAAGATATATTACCCTGCATTCCCCATCACTTGTCATAAGAACAACTGATTGTCCCCCATGCTGCCCCTGTTCCCATCATAAGGGTAGTAGAATGATAGAGTCAGGTAAACACAGACAGTTGGGAGTTCCATAGAGGCACAGGTCTGCAGTGATGTGTTTCAAACGACAACAACAGTCCCGTGGTCCAACGTCAGCAGAACAACAGCCCTCGTGCCACCATCTCCCAATGTAGTTACCATGGAGACACAATGTACACATTATCAAACACAGACAAAACAGTTTTATTCAAGAGACTCAAGAAAAAATACAAACAATGTATTCAAGGATTCAAACAACACATTCTCAAGAACCTGTGATCATTACAAGCATTCATGGTCTTTTCACGAGTTTGATTTTGACAAGAGTTAGAGTTAATTTATTTGAACATTTTTTAAAACGGTATGAAGGCACAACATGTAATCTCCATACTCCCAGAACATGCACATTTAGCAAAGAAAGAAAGGAACAAAATAAAGATAATAACATTGTTAAAAACATTCATTGTTCAAAAAAGGAGTAGGAAGAAGCATAGCTTATTTTAATCCTATGCCTATAATTTACAATATTCAGAAGTTATGAATATTATAGTGTATCTTTAAACATTTGACATTAGATAAATCTGATGGGAAAAAAACTAAAAATTTCACCAAAAAGGTGAGAGAGTGAATAACAATAGCAATGCTATCTTATGTGTGAGAAACTTGTTTAAGAGCACAAGAAATCTCACCTGTTGTAGTTCCAGCTAAATCAGTTATATCTGATTGGGCTAAAATAAAGCACAGAAAGTCTAACTTGAGTCACAGAGATTCAGATTAAGTAGTGTCTTCAGTTAGCATCATACCTCCAGGGAATGTTGATGGCATCAGCTGCAAAGTATCAATACAGATAGGGGCAGTATTTTAGAAATAATAGAAATAACCAGGATCAGCATTTGAGAATTTACCTTTTAAACCATCAAAAGCCAATGTCCAATGTGTTGTATGTTTTAGTTTTGGCTAAAACATTCTGTTCCAGTTATCTTTACCAATTTAAATTTATGCATTGTTGTTTTATTCATCTTAACTTATTTATTTATTTATTTGAGCATAATTTTCCACACATTACAGTAAGTACATTGTCATTTGTGTACATAGTTGAGGTGCTCAAAAGAGTACATAGAAGTAAAAAAAAAAGAAAAAAGAAAATATTAATTTTTCTACCCCCTACTCCTGAATATTATATGCCTGTAGAATTCAATTACAATTTAGAAAATATAGAAACATTTTTGTACATGTGACAACAGCAGTACAAGAATATTATATAGTAAATGATTCACAAGAGCAAACAACAAAAATGTGCAATGCAGCAAGTTCAGTTAACTTGCCATTCTGTTCTACATATTTTTTTTTAACATAAATCATTTGAGTGTTCTTTTAAATTAATTGAAGTTAGTACAGTTTAAAAAAATAAAAATGGTTTAAATGTTCCAGACATCAACATTACACCTTGAAATATACGCTTTCTTCATAGTTGTGCAGTTGTGCATGTTTTTTTTTTTTTTTTTTTAGAAATATAAATTGAGAGTATTCCTCTCAATTTATATCGCCCTAGTCTGTTTGAAAGTAAAACTATTTTGTTTATTACTCTATTATATTACATATTTATATTAACCAGGAAACTGTTGCTATAACCATTTAAAACACAAAAATATGCATATAACAGGATGCTGATTGGATTTCTGTTAAATTTACATTATAGCTTTATGTGCATGTTTTGTTACTCTATGCACCAAATGTCATAACAACCATTATGGCAAATTCATATGGCTAGAAATTTCTGAAAAAGACTAGCCCCAGCCTAAGCGGACTCTGTCAGAGAGGGCCTGGGGCGAGGAGCCAAAGCGGACAGGAAGAGAACCACTTCCATCAAAACAAACCTGCACTTTCCAAATATTCACTTCATAAAAACATACTTTTCCTGAGAGCCTGTTTCTGCTGCTGTTTGTTGGTAGTTTGGTCAAAAGTAACACAAGTCTAATCCATTTCAGCCTGAAATGACTCATTCTAGAGTAATTTAATTGTGTTCCTGACATGGCAAAGATCAGCCGAGAGTGGTCGAGACAGATGCCTTAGAAATGAGCTAGTGTTGTGTTCTTAGTCAAAAATAACTCAAAAAGATAAGATTGAGTCACCTGCTTCCTGCTCTTATAGGTCAACCCACTTGTTGCAAATGATAGATAATGATAAATTCTAAACAAATATATTTGTTCTGACAACATATTTCGATAAATAAATATACAATTTAGTTAATAGTGACTTCAAAATATGTTTACCTAGAATCCAAGTCCAGAGTGTGTTTGTTAAAGCATTTGTTTAT